>NW_028270176.1:80614576-80705420 GCF_037043375.1 Chiloscyllium plagiosum
AAGGAGAACTACCTGAGGTACTGAGGGAGCAAGTTCTGAGGTATTGAGGGAGCACTATCTGAGGTACAGAGGGAGCACTTTCTGAGGTATTGAGGAAGCACTTTCTGATGTATTGAGGGAGCACTTTCTGAGGTATAGAGGGAGCACTATCTGAGGTACTGAGGGAGCACTTTCTGAGGTACAGAGGAAGCACTTTCTGAGGCATTGAGGGAGCACAATCTTAGGTATTGAGTAAGTACTTTTTGAGGTATTGAGGTAGCACTTTCTGAGGTAAAGAGGGGGCACTATCTGAGGTACTGAGGGAGCACTTTCTGAGGTATTGAGGAAGCACTTTCTTAGGTATTGAGGAAGCACTTTCTGAGGTATTGAGGGAGCACTTTCTGAGGTACTGAGGGAGTACTTTCTGAGGTATTGAGGAAGCACTTTCTGAGGTATTAAGGGAGCACTTTCTGAGGTACTGAGGGAGCACTTTCTGAGGTACTGAGGGAGAACTGTCTGTGGTATTGAGGGAAAACTATCTGAGGTACTGAGGGAGAACTATCTGTGGTATTGATGGAGCACTTTCTGAGGTATTGAGGAAGCACTTTCTGAGTTACAGAGGCAGCTCTTTCTGAGGTATTGAGGGAGCACTATCTGAGGTACTGAGGGAACAAGTTCTGAGATATTCAGGAAGCACTCTCTGAGGTACTGAGGGAGAACTATCTGAGGTACTGAGGGAGAACTATCTGAGGTACTGAGGGAGCACTTTCTGAGGTATTAAGGGAGCACGTCCTGAGGCATTGAGGGAGCAATATCTGAGGTACTGAGGGAGCACTTTCTGAGGTATTTAGGAAGCACTTTCTGAGATACTGAGTGAGAACTATCTGAGGTACTGAGGGAGAATTATCTGTGATACTGAGGGAGCAGTTTCTGAGGTATTGAGGGAGCACTTTCTGACGTACTGAGGAAGCACTATCTGAGGTTCTGAGCGAGTACTATCTGAGGTGCTGTGGGAGAACTATCTGAGCTATTGAGGGAACATTTTCTGAAGTATTGAGGGAGCACTTTCTGAGGTATTGAGGAAGCACGTTCTGAGGTACTGAGGGAGAACTATCTGAGGTACTGAGGGAGCAAGTTCTATGGTATTGATGGAGCACTATCTGAGGTATTGAAGAAGCACTTTCTGAGGTATTAAGGGATCACTTTCTGAGGTATAGAGGGAGCACTTTCTGAGGTACTGAGGGAGAAATATCTGAGGTATTGAGGGAGCCCTATCTGAGGTATTGAGGGAGCACTATCTGAGGCATTGTGGGAGAACTATCTGAGGTATTGAGCGAGCACTTTCTGAGGTATTGAGGGAGCATTATCTGAGGTATTGAGGGAGCAATTTCTGAGGTACTGAGAGATCACTTTCTGAGGTATTGAGGTAGCACTTTCTGAGGTATTGAGGGAGGATTATCTGAGGTATTGAGGGAGCACTTTCTGAGGTACTGAGGGATCAGTTTCTTAGGTATTGAGGTAGCACTTTCTGAGGTATTGAGGAAGCACATTCTGAGGTATTGAGGAAGCACTTTCTGAGGTATTGATGGAGCAATGTCTGAGGTATTGAGGGAGCACTATCTGAGGTACTGAGGGAGTACTTTCTGAGGTATTGAGGACGCACTTTCTGAGGTACTGAAGGAGCACTTTCTGAGGTATTGAGGGAGCACTATTTGATTAACTGAGGGAGCAAGTTCTGAGGTATTGAGGAAGCACACTCTGAGGTATTGATGGAGCAATTTCTGAGGTATTGATGGAGCACTTTCTGTGGTAGTGAGGTAGCACTATCTGAGGTAATGTGGGAGCACTCTCTGAGGTATTGAGGAAGCACTTTCTGAGGTATTCAGGGAACACAATCTGATGTATAGAGGAAGCACTTTATGAGGTAATGAGGGAGCACTTTCTGAGGTATTGTGGGAGCACTATCTGAGGTATTGAGGGATCACTTTCTGAGATATTGAGGGAGCACTTTCAGAGGTATTGAGGGAGAACTATCTGACGTATTGAGGGAGCACTTTCTGAGGTATTGAGGGAGCATTTTCTGGGGTATTGAGGGAGAACTATCTGAGGTTTTGAGGGAGCACTTTCTGAGGTACTGAGGAAGCACTATCTGAGGTACTGAGGGAGAACTATCTGAGGTACTGAGGGACCATTTTCCTGAAGTATTGAGGGAACACTTTATGAGGTACTGAGGGAGAACTATCTTAGGTACTGAGGGAGCACTTTCTGAGGTATTGAGGGAGCACTACCTGAGGTACTGAGGGAGAATTATCTGAGGTACTGAGGGAGCAATTTTTGTGGTATTGAGGGAGCACTATCTGAGGCACTGATGGAGCACATTCTGAGGTATTAAGGGTTCACTTTCTGAGGTACTGAGGGAGCACTTTCTGAGGTATTGAGTGAACACACTCTGATGTCTTGAGGAAGCACTTTATGAGGTATTGAGGAAGGACTTTCTGAGGTATTGAGGGAGCACTTTGTGAGGTACTGAGGGAGCACTATCTGAGGTACTGATGGAAAACTATCTGAGGTACTGAGATAGCACTATCTGCGGTATTGAGGGAGCACTATCTGAGGCATTGAGGGAGCACTTTCTGAGGTACTGAGGGAGCACTTTCTGAGGTACTGAGGGAGAATTATCTGAGGTACTGAGGGAGCAATTTTTGATGTATTGTGGGAGCACTATCTGAGGTACTGAGGGTGCACTTTCTGAGGTATTGAGGAAGCACTATCTGAGGTATTGAGGGAGCTATTTCTGAGGTACTGAGGGAGAAGTATCTGAGGTACTGAGGGAGAATTACCTGAGGTACCGAGGGACCACTTTCTGAAGTATTGAGGGAGCACTTTCTGAGGTATTGAGGAAGCACTTTCTGAGGTACTGAGGGAGAACGATCTGAGGTACTGAGGGAGCAAGTTCTGACGTATTGAGGGAGCACTATCTGAGGTACAGAGGGAGCAATTTTTGAGGTATTGAGGGAGCACTTTCTGAGGTATTGAGGGAGTACTCTCTGAGGTATTGAGAGAGCACTTTCTGAGGTATTGATGAAGCACTTTCTGAGGTATTGAGAGAGGACTTTCTGAGGTATTGATGGAGCACATTCTGATGTATTGAGGGAGCACTTTCTGAGGTACTGTGGGAGAATTGTCTGAGGTACTGAGGGAGAACAATCTGAGGTACTGAGGGAGCACTTTCTGAGGAATTGTGGGAGCACTATATGAGGCATTGAGCACGATCTGAGGCACTGAGGGAGCACTTTCAGTGGTATTGAGGGAGCACTTTCTGAGGTACTGAGGGCGAAGTATTTGTGGTACTGAGGGAGAACTATCTGAGGTTCTGTGGGACCACTTTCTGAGGTATTGGGGGAGCACTTTCTGACGTACTGAGGAAGCGCTATCTGAGGTACCGAGGGAGTACTATCTGAGGTAACGTGGGTGCACTATCTGAGGTATTGAGAAAGCACCTTCAGAGGTATTGAGGGAGAACTATCTGAGGTATTGAGGGAGCCCTATCTGAGGTATTGAGGGAGCACTATCTGAGGCATTGTGGGAGAACTATCTGAGGTATTGAGCGAGCACTTTCTGAGGTATTGAGCGAGCACTTTCTGAGGTATTGAGGGAGCAATTTCTGAGGTACTGAGGGATCACTTTCTGAGGTATTGAGGTAGCACTTTCTGAGGTATTGAGGAAGCACTTTCTGAGGTATTGTGGAAGCACTTTCTGAGGTATTAATGGAGCAATTTCTGAGGTATTGAGGGAGCACTATCTGAGGTACTGAGGGAGTACTTTCGGTGGTTTGAGGGAGCACTGTTTGAGGTACTGAGAGAGCAAGTTCTGAAATATTGAGGGAGCACTCTCTGAGGTAGTGAGGGTGGACTTTCTGAGGTATTGAGGAAGCACTTTCTGAGGTATTGAGGGAGCACTTTGTGAGGTACTGAGGGAGACGTATCTGAGGTACTGAGGGAGAACTATCTGAGGTATTGATGGAGCACTTTCTGAGGTATTGAGGAAGCACTATCTGAGGTACTGAGCGAGTACTATCTGAGGTACTGAGGGAGGACTATCTGAGGTACTGTGGGACCACTTTCTGAGGTATTGAGGGAGCACTTTCTGAGGTATTAAGGAAGCACTTTCTGAGGGACTGAGGGACAACTATCTGAGGTACTGAGGGAGCACTTTCTGAGGTATTGAGGGAGCACTTTCTAACGTACTGAGGAATCACTATCTGAGGTACTGAGGGATAACTATCTGAGGTACTGTGGGAGCATTATCTGAGGTATTGAGAAAACACTTTCAGAGGTATTGAGGGAGAACTATCTGAGGTATTGTGGGAGCACTATCTGAGGTATTGAGGGATCACTATCTGAGGCATTGTGCGAGAACTATCTGAGGTATTGAACGAGCACTTTCTGAGGTATTGAGGGAGCATTATCTGAGGTATTGAGGGAGCACTTTCTGAGGTACTGAGGGATCACCTTCTGAGGTATTGAGGTTGCACTTTCTGAGGTATTGAGGAAGCACTTTCTGAGGTATTGAGGAAGCACTCTCTGAGGTACTGAGGGAGAACTATCTGAGGTATTGATGGAGCAGTTTCTGAGGTATTGAGGGAGCACTATCTGAGGTAATGAGGGAGCATTTTCTGAGGTATTGAGGAAGCACTTTCTGAGGTATTGAGGAAATACAATCTGATGTATTGAGGAAGCACTTTCTGAGGTATTGAGGAAACACAATCTGATGTATTGAGGAAGCACTTTCTGAGGTATTGAGGGAGCACTTTCTGAGGTATTGTGGGAGCACTATCTGAGGTACTGAGGGTGCACTTTCTGAGGTATTGAGGAAGCACTTACTGAGGTATTGAGGGAGCAATTTCTGAGGTACTGAGGGAGAAGTATCTGAGGTACTGATGAAGAATTACCTGAGGTACTGAGGGACCACTTTCTGAAGTATTGAGGGAGCACTTTCTGAGGTACTGAAGGAGAACTATCTGAGGTACTGAGGGAGCAAGTTCTGAGGTATTGAGGGAGCACTATCTGACGTACAGAGGGAGCACTTTCTGAGGTATTGAGGAAGCACTTTCTGATGTATTGAGGGAGCACTTTCTGAGGTATAGAGGGAGCACTATCTGAGGTACTGAGGGAGCACTTTCTGAGGTACAGAGGAAGCACTTTCTGAGGCATTGAGGGAGCACAATCTTAGGTATTGAGTAAGTACTTTTTGAGGTATTGAGGTAGCACTTTCTGAGGTAAAGAGGGGGCACTATCTGAGGTACTGAGGGAGCACTTTCTGAGGTATTGAGGAAGCACTTTCTTAGGTATTGAGGAAGCACTTTCTGAGGTATTGAGGGAGCACTTTCTGAGGTACTGAGGGAGTACTTTCTGAGGTATTGAGGAAGCACTTTCTGAGGTATTAAGGGAGCACTTTCCTAGGTACTGAGGGAGCACTTTCTGAGGTACTGAGGGAGAACTGTCTGTGGTATTGAGGGAAAACTATCTGAGGTACTGAGGGAGAACTATCTGTGGTATTGATGGAGCACTTTCTGAGGTATTGAGGAAGCACTTTCTGAGTTACAGAGGCAGCTCTTTCTGAGGTATTGAGGGAGCACTATCTGAGGTACTGAGGGAACAAGTTCTGAGATATTCAGGAAGCACTCTCTGAGGTACTGAGGGAGAACTATCTGAGGTACTGAGGGAGAACTATCTGAGGTACTGAGGGAGCACTTTCTGAGGTATTAAGGGAGCACGTCCTGAGGCATTGAGGGAGCAATATCTGAGGTACTGAGGGAGCACTTTCTGAGGTATTTAGGAAGCACTTTCTGAGATACTGAGTGAGAACTATCTGAGGTACTGAGGGAGAATTATCTGTGATACTGAGGGAGCAGTTTCTGAGGTATTGAGGGAGCACTTTCTGACGTACTGAGGAAGCACTATCTGAGGTTCTGAGCGAGTACTATCTGAGGTGCTGTGGGAGAACTATCTGAGCTATTGAGGGAACATTTTCTGAAGTATTGAGGGAGCACTTTCTGAGGTATTGAGGAAGCACGTTCTGAGGTACTGAGGGAGAACTATCTGAGGTACTGAGGGAGCAAGTTCTATGGTATTGATGGAGCACTATCTGAGGTATTGAAGAAGCACTTTCTGAGGTATTAAGGGATCACTTTCTGAGGTATAGAGGGAGCACTTTCTGAGGTACTGAGGGAGAAATATCTGAGGTATTGAGGGAGCCCTATCTGAGGTATTGAGGGAGCACTATCTGAGGCATTGTGGGAGAACTATCTGAGGTATTGAGCGAGCACTTTCTGAGGTATTGAGGGAGCATTATCTGAGGTATTGAGGGAGCAATTTCTGAGGTACTGAGAGATCACTTTCTGAGGTATTGAGGTAGCACTTTCTGAGGTATTGAGGAAGCACTTTCTGAGGTATTGAGGCAGCACTTTCTGAGGTATTAATGGAGCAATTTCTGAGGTATTGAGGGAGCACTATCTGAGGTACTGAGGGAGTACTTTCTGTGGTATTGAGGGAGCACTGTTTGAGGTACTGAGAGAGCAAGTTCTGAAATATTGAGGGAGCACTCTCTGAGGTATTGTTGGAGCACTATCTGAGGTACTGAGGGTGGACTTTCTGAGGTATTGAGGAAGCACTTTCTGAGGTATTGAGGGAGCACTTTGTGAGGTACTGAGGGAGACGTATCTGAGGTACTGAGGGAGAACTATCTGAGGTATTGATGGAGCACTTTCTGAGGTATTGAGGAAGCACTTTCTGAGGTACTGAGCGAGTACTATCTGAGGTACTGAGGGAGAACTATCTGAGGTACTGTGGGACCACTTTCTGAGGTATTGAGGGAGCACTTTCTGAGGTATTCAGGAAGCGCTTTCTGAGGGACTGAGGGACAACTATCTGAGGTACTCAGGGAGCACTTTCTGAGGTACTGAGGGAGCACTTTCTGACGTACTGAGGAATCACTATCTGAGGTACTGAGGGATCACTATCTGAGGTACTGTGGGAGCATTATCTGAGCTATTGAGAAAACACTTTCAGAGGTATTGAGGGAGAACTATCTGAGGTATTGTGGGAGCACTATCTGAGGTAATGAGGGATCACTATCTGAGGCATTGTGCGAGAACAATCTGAGGTATTGAACGAGCACTTTCTGAGGTATTGAGGGAGCATTATCTGAGGTATTGAGGGAGCACTTTCTGAGGTACTGTGGGATCACTTTCTGAGGTATTGAGGTTGCACTTTCTGAGGTATTGAGGAAGCACTTTCTGAGATATTGAGGAAGCACTCTCTGAGGTACTGAGGGAGAACTATCTGAGGTATTGATGGAGCAGTTTCTGAGGTATTGAGGGAGCACTATCTGAGGTAATGAGGGAGCATTTTCTGAGGTATTGAGGAAGCACTTTCTGAGGTATTGAGGAAATACAATCTGATGTATTGAGGAAGCACTTTCTGAGGTATTGAGGAAACACAATCTGATGTATTGAGGAAGCACTTTCTGAGGTATTGAGGGAGCACTTTCTGAGGTATTGTGGGAGCACTATCTGAGGTACTGAGGGTGCACTTTCTGAGGTATTGAGGAAGCACTTACTGAGGTATTGAGGGAGCAATTTCTGAGGTATTGAGGGAGCACTATCTGAGGTACTGAGGGAGTACTTTCGGTGGTTTGAGGGAGCACTGTTTGAGGTACTGAGAGAGCAAGTTCTGAAATATTGAGGGAGCACTCTCTGAGGTAGTGAGGGTGGACTTTCTGAGGTATTGAGGAAGCACTTTCTGAGGTATTGAGGGAGCACTTTGTGAGGTACTGAGGGAGACGTATCTGAGGTACTGAGGGAGAACTATCTGAGGTATTGATGGAGCACTTTCTGAGGTATTGAGGAAGCACTATCTGAGGTACTGAGCGAGTACTATCTGAGGTACTGAGGGAGGACTATCTGAGGTACTGTGGGACCACTTTCTGAGGTATTGAGGGAGCACTTTCTGAGGTATTAAGGAAGCACTTTCTGAGGGACTGAGGGACAACTATCTGAGGTACTGAGGGAGCACTTTCTGAGGTATTGAGGGAGCACTTTCTAACGTACTGAGGAATCACTATCTGAGGTACTGAGGGATAACTATCTGAGGTACTGTGGGAGCATTATCTGAGGTATTGAGAAAACACTTTCAGAGGTATTGAGGGAGAACTATCTGAGGTATTGTGGGAGCACTATCTGAGGTATTGAGGGATCACTATCTGAGGCATTGTGCGAGAACTATCTGAGGTATTGAACGAGCACTTTCTGAGGTATTGAGGGAGCATTATCTGAGGTATTGAGGGAGCACTTTCTGAGGTACTGAGGGATCACCTTCTGAGGTATTGAGGTTGCACTTTCTGAGGTATTGAGGAAGCACTTTCTGAGGTATTGAGGAAGCACTCTCTGAGGTACTGAGGGAGAACTATCTGAGGTATTGATGGAGCAGTTTCTGAGGTATTGAGGGAGCACTATCTGAGGTAATGAGGGAGCATTTTCTGAGGTATTGAGGAAGCACTTTCTGAGGTATTGAGGAAACACAATCTGATGTATTGAGGAAGCACTTTCTGAGGTATTGAGGGAGCACTTTCTGAGGTATTGTGGGAGCACTATCTGAGGTACTGAGGGTGCACTTTCTGAGGTATTGAGGAAGCACTTACTGAGGTATTGAGGGAGCAATTTCTGAGGTACTGAGGGAGAAGTATCTGAGGTACTGATGAAGAATTACCTGAGGTACTGAGGGACCACTTTCTGAAGTATTGAGGGAGCACTTTCTGAGGTACTGAAGGAGAACTATCTGAGGTACTGAGGGAGCAAGTTCTGAGGTATTGAGGGAGCACTATCTGACGTACAGAGGGAGCACTTTCTGAGGTATTGAGGAAGCACTTTCTGATGTATTGAGGGAGCACTTTCTGAGGTATAGAGGGAGCACTATCTGAGGTACTGAGGGAGCACTTTCTGAGGTACAGAGGAAGCACTTTCTGAGGCATTGAGGGAGCACAATCTTAGGTATTGAGTAAGTACTTTTTGAGGTATTGAGGTAGCACTTTCTGAGGTAAAGAGGGGGCACTATCTGAGGTACTGAGGGAGCACTTTCTGAGGTATTGAGGAAGCACTTTCTTAGGTATTGAGGAAGCACTTTCTGAGGTATTGAGGGAGCACTTTCTGAGGTACTGAGGGAGTACTTTCTGAGGTATTGAGGAAGCACTTTCTGAGGTATTAAGGGAGCACTTTCCTAGGTACTGAGGGAGCACTTTCTGAGGTACTGAGGGAGAACTGTCTGTGGTATTGAGGGAAAACTATCTGAGGTACTGAGGGAGAACTATCTGTGGTATTGATGGAGCACTTTCTGAGGTATTGAGGAAGCACTTTCTGAGTTACAGAGGCAGCTCTTTCTGAGGTATTGAGGGAGCACTATCTGAGGTACTGAGGGAACAAGTTCTGAGATATTCAGGAAGCACTCTCTGAGGTACTGAGGGAGAACTATCTGAGGTACTGAGGGAGAACTATCTGAGGTACTGAGGGAGCACTTTCTGAGGTATTAAGGGAGCACGTCCTGAGGCATTGAGGGAGCAATATCTGAGGTACTGAGGGAGCACTTTCTGAGGTATTTAGGAAGCACTTTCTGAGATACTGAGTGAGAACTATCTGAGGTACTGAGGGAGAATTATCTGTGATACTGAGGGAGCAGTTTCTGAGGTATTGAGGGAGCACTTTCTGACGTACTGAGGAAGCACTATCTGAGGTTCTGAGCGAGTACTATCTGAGGTGCTGTGGGAGAACTATCTGAGCTATTGAGGGAACATTTTCTGAAGTATTGAGGGAGCACTTTCTGAGGTATTGAGGAAGCACGTTCTGAGGTACTGAGGGAGAACTATCTGAGGTACTGAGGGAGCAAGTTCTATGGTATTGATGGAGCACTATCTGAGGTATTGAAGAAGCACTTTCTGAGGTATTAAGGGATCACTTTCTGAGGTATAGAGGGAGCACTTTCTGAGGTACTGAGGGAGAAATATCTGAGGTATTGAGGGAGCCCTATCTGAGGTATTGAGGGAGCACTATCTGAGGCATTGTGGGAGAACTATCTGAGGTATTGAGCGAGCACTTTCTGAGGTATTGAGGGAGCATTATCTGAGGTATTGAGGGAGCAATTTCTGAGGTACTGAGAGATCACTTTCTGAGGTATTGAGGTAGCACTTTCTGAGGTATTGAGGAAGCACTTTCTGAGGTATTGAGGCAGCACTTTCTGAGGTATTAATGGAGCAATTTCTGAGGTATTGAGGGAGCACTATCTGAGGTACTGAGGGAGTACTTTCTGTGGTATTGAGGGAGCACTGTTTGAGGTACTGAGAGAGCAAGTTCTGAAATATTGAGGGAGCACTCTCTGAGGTATTGTTGGAGCACTATCTGAGGTACTGAGGGTGGACTTTCTGAGGTATTGAGGAAGCACTTTCTGAGGTATTGAGGGAGCACTTTGTGAGGTACTGAGGGAGACGTATCTGAGGTACTGAGGGAGAACTATCTGAGGTATTGATGGAGCACTTTCTGAGGTATTGAGGAAGCACTTTCTGAGGTACTGAGCGAGTACTATCTGAGGTACTGAGGGAGAACTATCTGAGGTACTGTGGGACCACTTTCTGAGGTATTGAGGGAGCACTTTCTGAGGTATTCAGGAAGCGCTTTCTGAGGGACTGAGGGACAACTATCTGAGGTACTCAGGGAGCACTTTCTGAGGTACTGAGGGAGCACTTTCTGACGTACTGAGGAATCACTATCTGAGGTACTGAGGGATCACTATCTGAGGTACTGTGGGAGCATTATCTGAGCTATTGAGAAAACACTTTCAGAGGTATTGAGGGAGAACTATCTGAGGTATTGTGGGAGCACTATCTGAGGTAATGAGGGATCACTATCTGAGGCATTGTGCGAGAACAATCTGAGGTATTGAACGAGCACTTTCTGAGGTATTGAGGGAGCATTATCTGAGGTATTGAGGGAGCACTTTCTGAGGTACTGTGGGATCACTTTCTGAGGTATTGAGGTTGCACTTTCTGAGGTATTGAGGAAGCACTTTCTGAGATATTGAGGAAGCACTCTCTGAGGTACTGAGGGAGAACTATCTGAGGTATTGATGGAGCAGTTTCTGAGGTATTGAGGGAGCACTATCTGAGGTAATGAGGGAGCATTTTCTGAGGTATTGAGGAAGCACTTTCTGAGGTATTGAGGAAATACAATCTGATGTATTGAGGAAGCACTTTCTGAGGTATTGAGGAAACACAATCTGATGTATTGAGGAAGCACTTTCTGAGGTATTGAGGGAGCACTTTCTGAGGTATTGTGGGAGCACTATCTGAGGTACTGAGGGTGCACTTTCTGAGGTATTGAGGAAGCACTTACTGAGGTATTGAGGGAGCAATTTCTGAGGTACTGAGGGAGAAGTATCTGAGGTACTGATGAAGAATTACCTGAGGTACTGAGGGACCACTTTCTGAAGTATTGAGGGAGCACTTTCTGAGGTACTGAGGGAGAACTATCTGAGGTACTGAGGGAGCAAGTTCTGAGGTATTGAGGGAGCACTATCTGAGGTACAGAGGGAGCACTTTCTGAGGTATTGAGGAAGCACTTTCTGATGTATTGAGGGAGCACTTTCTGAGGTACTGAGGGAGCACTTTCTGAGGTACAGAGGAAGCACTTTCTGAGGCATTGAGGGAGCACAATCTTAGGTATTGAGTAAGTACTTTTTGAGGTATTGAGGTAGCACTTTCTGAGGTATAGAGGGGGCACTATCTGAGGTATTGAGGAAGCACTTTCTGAGGTATTGAGGGAGCACTTTCTGAGGTACTGAGGGAGCACTTTCTGAAGTATTGAGGAAGCACATTCTGAGGTATTAAGGGAGCACTTTCTGAGGTACTGAGGGAGCACTTTCTGAGGTACTGAGGGAGAACTATCTGTGGTATTGAGGGAAAACTATCTGAGGTACTGAGGGAGAACTATCTGTGGTATTGATGGAGCACTTTCTGAGGTATTGAGGATGCACTTTCTGAGGTACTGAGGCAGCTCTTTCTGAGGTATTGAGGGAGCACTATCTGAGGTACTGAGGGAACACGTTCTGAGATATTCAGGAAGCACTCTCTGAGGTACTGAGGGAGAACTATCTGAGGTACTGAGGGAGCACTTCCTGAGGTATTAAGGGAGCACGTCCTGAGGCATTGAGGGAGCAATATCTGAGGTACTGAGGGAGCACGTTCTGAGGTATTTAGGGAGCACTTTCTGAGATACTGAGTGAGAACTATCTGAGGTACTGAGGGAGAACTATCTGTGATACTGAGGGAGCAGGTTCTGAGGTATTGAGGGAGCACTTTCTGACGTACTGAGGAAGCAGTATCTGAGGTTCTGAGCGAGTACTATCTGAGGTGCAGTGGGAGAACTATCTGAGGTATTGAGGGAACACTTTCTAAAGTATTGAGGGAGCACTTTCTGAGGTATTGAGGAAGCACGTTCTGAGGTATTGATGGAGCACTATCTGAGGCATTGAAGAAGCACTTTCTGAGGTATTAAGGGATCACTTTCTGAGGTATAGAGGGAGCACTTTCTGAGGTACCGAGGGAGAAATATCTGAGGTACTGAGGGAGCAAGTTCTGAGGAATTGAGGGAGCACTATCTGAGGTATTGAGGAAGCACTTTCTGAGGTGTTGAGGGAGCACTTTGTGAGGTACTGAGGGAGACGTATCTGAGGTACTGAGGGAGAACTATCTGAGGTATTGAGGGAGCACTATCTGAGGTACTGAGGGAGCACTTTCTGAGGTACAGAGGAAGCACTTTCTGAGGCATTGAGGGAGCACAATCTTAGGTATTGGGTAAGTACTTTTTGAGGTATTGAGGTAGCACTTTCTGAGGTAAAGAGGGGGCTCTATCTGAGGTACTGAGGGAGCACTTTCTGAGGTATTGAGGAAGCACTTTCTTAGGTATTGAGGAAGCACTTTCTGAGGTATTGAGGGAGCACTTTCTGAGGTACTGAGGGAGTACTTTCTGAGGTATTGAGGAAGCACTTTCTGAGGTATTAAGGGAGCACTTTCTGAGGTACTGAGGGAGCACTTTCTGAGGTACTGAGGGAGAACTATCTGTGGTATTGAGGGAAAACTATCTGAGGTACTGAGGGAGAACTATCTGTGGTATTGATGGAGCACTTTCTGAGGTATTGAGGAAGCACTTTCTGAGTTACAGAGGCAGCTCTTTCTGAGGTATTGAGGGAGCACTATCTGAGGTACTGAGGGAACAAGTTCTGAGATATTCAGGAAGCACTCTCTGAGGTACTGAGGGAGAACTATCTGAGGTACTGAGGGAGAACTATCTGAGGTACTGAGGGAGCACTTTCTGAGGTATTAAGGGAGCACGTCCTGAGGCATTGAGGGAGCAATATCTGAGGTACTGAGGGAGCACTTTCTGAGGTATTTAGGAAGCACTTTCTGAGATACTGAGTGAGAACTGTCTGAGGTACTGAGGGAGAATTATCTGTGATTCTGAGGGAGCAGTTTCTGAGGTATTGAGGGAGCACTTTCTGACGTACTGAGGAAGCACTATCTGAGGTTCTGAGCGAGTACTATCTGAGGTGCTGTGGGAGAACTATCTGAGCTATTGAGGGAACATTTTCTGAAGTATTGAGGGAGCACTTTCTGAGGTATTGAGGAAGCACGTTCTGAGGTACTGAGGGAGAACTATCTGAGGTACTGAGGGAGCAAGTTCTATGGTATTGATGGAGCACTATCTGAGGTATTGAAGAAGCACTTTCTGAGGTATTAAGGGATCACTTTCTGAGGTATAGAGGGAGCACTTTCTGAGGTACTGAGGGAGAAATATCTGAGGTATTGAGGGAGCCCTATCTGAGGTATTGAGGGAGCACTATCTGAGGCATTGTGGGAGAACTATCTGAGGTATTGAGCGAGCACTTTCTGAGGTATTGAGGGAGCATTATCTGAGGTATTGAGGGAGCAATTTCTGAGGTACTGAGAGATCACTTTCTGAGGTATTGAGGTAGCACTTTCTGAGGTATTGAGGAAGCACTTTCTGAGGTATTGAGGCAGCACTTTCTGAGGTATTAATGGAGCAATTTCTGAGGTATTGAGGGAGCACTATCTGAGGTACTGAGGGAGTACTTTCTGTGGTATTGAGGGAGCACTGTTTGAGGTACTGAGAGAGCAAGTTCTGAAATATTGAGGGAGCACTCTCTGAGGTATTGTTGGAGCACTATCTGAGGTACTGAGGGTGGACTTTCTGAGGTATTGAGGAAGCACATTCTGAGGTATTGAGGGAGCACTTTGTGAGGTACTGAGGGAGACGTATCTGAGGTACTGAGGGAGAACTATCTGAGGTATTGATGGAGCACTTTCTGAGGTAATGAGGAAGCACTTTCTGAGGTACTGAGCGAGTACTATCTGAGGTACTGAGGGAGAACTATCTGAGGTACTGTGGGACCACTTTCTGAGGTATTGAGGGAGCACTTTCTGAGGTATTCAGGAAGCGCTTTCTGAGGGACTGCGGGACAACTATCTGAGGTACTCAGGGAGCACTTTCTGAGGTACTGAGGGAGCACTTTCTGACGTACTGAGGAATCACTATCTGAGGTACTGAGGGATCACTATCTGAGGTACTGTGGGAGCATTATCTGAGCTATTGAGAAAACACTTTCAGAGGTATTGAGGGAGAACTATCTGAGGTATTGTGGGAGCACTATCTGAGGTAATGAGGGATCACTATCTGAGGCATTGTGCGAGAACAATCTGAGGTATTGAACGAGCACTTTCTGAGGTATTGAGGGAGCATTATCTGAGGTATTGAGGGAGCACTTTCTGAGGTACTGTGGGATCACTTTCTGAGGTATTGAGGTTGCACTTTCTGAGGTATTGAGGAAGCACTTTCTGAGATATTGAGGAAGCACTCTCTGAGGTACTGAGGGAGAACTATCTGAGGTATTGATGGAGCAGTTTCTGAGGTATTGAGGGAGCACCATCTGAGGTAATGAGGGAGCATTTTCTGAGGTATTGAGGAAGCACTTTCTGAGGTATTGAGGAAATACAATCTGATGTATTGAGGAAGCACTTTCTGAGGTATTGAGGAAACACAATCTGATGTATTGAGGAAGCACTTTCTGAGGTATTGAGGGAGCACTTTCTGAGGTATTGTGGGAGCACTATCTGAGGTACTGAGGGTGCACTTTCTGAGGTATTGAGGAAGCACTTACTGAGGTATTGAGGGAGCAATTTCTGAGGTACTGAGGGAGAAGTATCTGAGGTACTGATGAAGAATTACCTGAGGTACTGAGGGACCACTTTCTGAAGTATTGAGGGAGCACTTTCTGAGGTACTGAGGGAGAACTATCTGAGGTACTGAGGGAGCAAGTTCTGAGGTATTGAGGGAGCACTATCTGAGGTACAGAGGGAGCACTTTCTGAGGTATTGAGGAAGCACTTTCTGATGTATTGAGGGAGCACTTTCTGAGGTACTGAGGGAGCACTTTCTGAGGTACAGAGGAAGCACTTTCTGAGGCATTGAGGGAGCACAATCTTAGGTATTGAGTAAGCACTTTTTGAGGTATTGAGGTAGCACTTTCTGAGGTATAGAGGGGGCACTATCTGAGGTATTGAGGAAGCACTTTCTGAGGTATTGAGGGAGCACTTTCTGAGGTACTGAGGGAGCACTTTCTGAAGTATTGAGGAAGCACATTCTGAGGTATTAAGGGAGCACTTTCTGAGGTACTGAGGGAGCACTTTCTGAGGTACTGAGGGAGAACTATCTGTGGTATTGAGGGAAAACTATCTGAGGTACTGAGGGAGAACTATCTGTGGTATTGATGGAGCACTTTCTGAGGTATTGAGGATGCACTTTCTGAGGTACTGAGGCAGCTCTTTCTGAGGTATTGAGGGAGCACTATCTGAGGTACTGAGGGAACACGTTCTGAGATATTCAGGAAGCACTCTCTGAGGTACTGAGGGAGAACTATCTGAGGTACTGAGGGAGCACTTCCTGAGGTATTAAGGGAGCACGTCCTGAGGCATTGAGGGAGCAATATCTGAGGTACTGAGGGAGCACTTTCTGAGGTATTTAGGGAGCACTTTCTGAGATACTGAGTGAGAACTATCTGAGGTACTGAGGGAGAACTATCTGTGATGCTGAGGGAGCAGGTTCTGAGGTATTGAGGGAGCACTTTCTGACGTACTGAGGAAGCAGTATCTGAGGTTCTGAGCGAGTACTATCTGAGGTGCAGTGGGAGAACTATCTGAGGTATTGAGGGAACACTTTCTAAAGTATTGAGGGAGCACTTTCTGAGGTATTGAGGAAGCACGTTCTGAGGTATTGATGGAGCACTATCTGAGGCATTGAAGAAGCACTTTCTGAGGTATTAAGGGATCACTTTCTGAGGTATAGAGGGAGCACTTTCTGAGGTACCGAGGGAGAAATATCTGAGGTACTGAGGGAGCAAGTTCTGAGGAATTGAGGGAGCACTATCTGAGGTATTGAGGAAGCACTTTCTGAGGTGTTGAGGGAGCACTTTGTGAGGTACTGAGGGAGACGTATCTGAGGTACTGAGGGAGAACTATCTGAGGTATTGAGGGAGCACTATCTGAGGTACTGAGGGAGCACTTTCTGAGGTACAGAGGAAGCACTTTCTGAGGCATTGAGGGAGCACAATCTTAGGTATTGGGTAAGTACTTTTTGAGGTATTGAGGTAGCACTTTCTGAGGTAAAGAGGGGGCTCTATCTGAGGTACTGAGGGAGCACTTTCTGAGGTATTGAGGAAGCACTTTCTTAGGTATTGAGGAAGCACTTTCTGAGGTATTGAGGGAGCACTTTCTGAGGTACTGAGGGAGTACTTTCTGAGGTATTGAGGAAGCACTTTCTGAGGTATTAAGGGAGCACTTTCTGAGGTACTGAGGGAGCACTTTCTGAGGTACTGAGGGAGAACTATCTGTGGTATTGAGGGAAAACTATCTGAGGTACTGAGGGAGAACTATCTGTGGTATTGATGGAGCACTTTCTGAGGTATTGAGGAAGCACTTTCTGAGTTACAGAGGCAGCTCTTTCTGAGGTATTGAGGGAGCACTATCTGAGGTACTGAGGGAACAAGTTCTGAGATATTCAGGGAGCACTCTCTGAGGTACTGAGGGAGAACTATCTGAGGTACTGAGGGAGAACTATCTGAGGTACTGAGGGAGCACTTTCTGAGGTATTAAGGGAGCACGTCCTGAGGCATTGAGGGAGCAATATCTGAGGTACTGAGGGAGCACTTTCTGAGGTATTTAGGAAGCACTTTCTGAGATACTGAGTGAGAACTGTCTGAGGTACTGAGGGAGAATTATCTGTGATTCTGAGGGAGCAGTTTCTGAGGTATTGAGGGAGCACTTTCTGACGTACTGAGGAAGCACTATCTGAGGTTCTGAGCGAGTACTATCTGAGGTGCTGTGGGAGAACTATCTGAGCTATTGAGGGAACATTTTCTGAAGTATTGAGGGAGCACTTTCTGAGGTATTGAGGAAGCACGTTCTGAGGTACTGAGGGAGAACTATCTGAGGTACTGAGGGAGCAAGTTCTATGGTATTGATGGAGCACTATCTGAGGTATTGAAGAAGCACTTTCTGAGGTATTAAGGGATCACTTTCTGAGGTATAGAGGGAGCACTTTCTGAGGTACTGAGGGAGAAATATCTGAGGTATTGAGGGAGCCCTATCTGAGGTATTGAGGGAGCACTATCTGAGGCATTGTGGGAGAACTATCTGAGGTATTGAGCGAGCACTTTCTGAGGTATTGAGGGAGCATTATCTGAGGTATTGAGGGAGCAATTTCTGAGGTACTGAGAGATCACTTTCTGAGGTATTGAGGTAGCACTTTCTGAGGTATTGAGGAAGCACTTTCTGAGGTATTGAGGCAGCACTTTCTGAGGTATTAATGGAGCAATTTCTGAGGTATTGAGGGAGCACTATCTGAGGTACTGAGGGAGTACTTTCTGTGGTATTGAGGGAGCACTGTTTGAGGTACTGAGAGAGCAAGTTCTGAAATATTGAGGGAGCACTCTCTGAGGTATTGTTGGAGCACTATCTGAGGTACTGAGGGTGGACTTTCTGAGGTATTGAGGAAGCACATTCTGAGGTATTGAGGGAGCACTTTGTGAGGTACTGAGGGAGACGTATCTGAGGTACTGAGGGAGAACTATCTGAGGTATTGATGGAGCACTTTCTGAGGTAATGAGGAAGCACTTTCTGAGGTACTGAGCGAGTACTATCTGAGGTACTGAGGGAGAACTATCTGAGGTACTGTGGGACCACTTTCTGAGGTATTGAGGGAGCACTTTCTGAGGTATTCAGGAAGCGCTTTCTGAGGGACTGCGGGACAACTATCTGAGGTACTCAGGGAGCACTTTCTGAGGTACTGAGGGAGCACTTTCTGACGTACTGAGGAATCACTATCTGAGGTACTGAGGGATCACTATCTGAGGTACTGTGGGAGCATTATCTGAGCTATTGAGAAAACACTTTCAGAGGTATTGAGGGAGAACTATCTGAGGTATTGTGGGAGCACTATCTGAGGTAATGAGGGATCACTATCTGAGGCATTGTGCGAGAACAATCTGAGGTATTGAACGAGCACTTTCTGAGGTATTGAGGGAGCATTATCTGAGGTATTGAGGGAGCACTTTCTGAGGTACTGTGGGATCACTTTCTGAGGTATTGAGGTTGCACTTTCTGAGGTATTGAGGAAGCACTTTCTGAGATATTGAGGAAGCACTCTCTGAGGTACTGAGGGAGAACTATCTGAGGTATTGATGGAGCAGTTTCTGAGGTATTGAGGGAGCACCATCTGAGGTAATGAGGGAGCATTTTCTGAGGTATTGAGGAAGCACTTTCTGAGGTATTGAGGAAATACAATCTGATGTATTGAGGAAGCACTTTCTGAGGTATTGAGGAAACACAATCTGATGTATTGAGGAAGCACTTTCTGAGGTATTGAGGGAGCACTTTCTGAGGTATTGTGGGAGCACTATCTGAGGTACTGAGGGTGCACTTTCTGAGGTATTGAGGAAGCACTTACTGAGGTATTGAGGGAGCAATTTCTGAGGTACTGAGGGAGAAGTATCTGAGGTACTGATGAAGAATTACCTGAGGTACTGAGGGACCACTTTCTGAAGTATTGAGGGAGCACTTTCTGAGGTACTGAGGGAGAACTATCTGAGGTACTGAGGGAGCAAGTTCTGAGGTATTGAGGGAGCACTATCTGAGGTACAGAGGGAGCACTTTCTGAGGTATTGAGGAAGCACTTTCTGATGTATTGAGGGAGCACTTTCTGAGGTACTGAGGGAGCACTTTCTGAGGTACAGAGGAAGCACTTTCTGAGGCATTGAGGGAGCACAATCTTAGGTATTGAGTAAGCACTTTTTGAGGTATTGAGGTAGCACTTTCTGAGGTATAGAGGGGGCACTATCTGAGGTATTGAGGAAGCACTTTCTGAGGTATTGAGGGAGCACTTTCTGAGGTACTGAGGGAGCACTTTCTGAAGTATTGAGGAAGCACATTCTGAGGTATTAAGGGAGCACTTTCTGAGGTACTGAGGGAGCACTTTCTGAGGTACTGAGGGAGAACTATCTGTGGTATTGAGGGAAAACTATCTGAGGTACTGAGGGAGAACTATCTGTGGTATTGATGGAGCACTTTCTGAGGTATTGAGGATGCACTTTCTGAGGTACTGAGGCAGCTCTTTCTGAGGTATTGAGGGAGCACTATCTGAGGTACTGAGGGAACACGTTCTGAGATATTCAGGAAGCACTCTCTGAGGTACTGAGGGAGAACTATCTGAGGTACTGAGGGAGCACTTCCTGAGGTATTAAGGGAGCACGTCCTGAGGCATTGAGGGAGCAATATCTGAGGTACTGAGGGAGCACTTTCTGAGGTATTTAGGGAGCACTTTCTGAGATACTGAGTGAGAACTATCTGAGGTACTGAGGGAGAACTATCTGTGATGCTGAGGGAGCAGGTTCTGAGGTATTGAGGGAGCACTTTCTGACGTACTGAGGAAGCAGTATCTGAGGTTCTGAGCGAGTACTATCTGAGGTGCAGTGGGAGAACTATCTGAGGTATTGAGGGAACACTTTCTAAAGTATTGAGGGAGCACTTTCTGAGGTATTGAGGAAGCACGTTCTGAGGTATTGATGGAGCACTATCTGAGGCATTGAAGAAGCACTTTCTGAGGTATTAAGGGATCACTTTCTGAGGTATAGAGGGAGCACTTTCTGAGGTACCGAGGGAGAAATATCTGAGGTACTGAGGGAGCAAGTTCTGAGGTATTGAGGGAGCACTATCTGAGGTATTGAGGAAGCACTTTCTGAGGTGTTGAGGGAGCACTTTGTGAGGTACTGAGGGAGACGTATCTGAGGTACTGAGGGAGAACTATCTGAGGTATTGAGGGAGCACTATCTGAGGTACAGAGGGAGCACTTTCTGAGGTATTGAGGAAGCACTTTCTGATGTATTGAGGGAGCACTTTCTGAGGTATAGAGGGAGCACTATCTGAGCTACTGAGGGAGCACTTTCTGAGGTACAGAGGAAGCACTTTGTGAGGCATTGAGGGAGCACAATCTTAGGTATTGAGGAAGCACTTTCTGAGGTATTGAGGGAGCACTATCTGAGGTACTGAGGGAGCACTTTCTGAGGTATTGAGGAAGCACTTTCTTAGGTATTGAGGAAGCACTTTCTGAGGTATTGAGGGAGCACTTTCTGAGGTACTGAGGGAGCACTTTCTGAGGTATTGAGGAAGCACTTTCTGAGGTATTAAGGGAGCACTTTCTGAGGTACTGAGGGAGCACTTTCTGAGGTACTGAGGGAGAACTATCTGTGGTATTGAGGGAAAATTATCTGAGGTACTGAGGGAGAACTATTTGTGGTATTGATGGAGCACTTTCTAAGGTATTGAGGAAGCACATTCTGAGGTACTGAGGCAGCTCTTTCTGAGGTATTGAGGGAGCACTATCTGAGGTACTGAGGGAACAAGGTCTGAGATATTCAGGAAGCACTCTCTGAGGTACTGAGGGAGAACTATCTGAGGTACTGAGGGAGAACTATCTGAGGTACTGAGGGAGCACTTTCTGAGGTATTAAGGGAGCACGTCCTGAGGCCTTGAGGGAGCAATATCTGAGGTACTGAGGGAGCACATTCTGAGGTATTTAGGGAGCGCTTTCTGTGGTACTGAGTGAGATCTATCTGAGGTACTGAGGGAGAACTATCTGTGATACTGAGGGAGCAGTTTCTGTGGTATTGAGGGAGCACTTTCTGACGTACTGAGGAAGCAGTATCTGAGGTTCTGAGCGAGTACTATCTGAGGTGCTGTGGGAGAACTATCTGAGGTATTGTGGGAACACTTTCTGAAGTATTGAGGGAGCACTTTCTGAGGTATTGAGGAAGCACGTTCTGAGGTACTGAGGGAGAACTATCTGAGGTACTGAGGGAGAACTATCTGAGGTACTGAGGGAGCACTTTCTGAGGTATTGGGGAAGCACTTTCTGAGGTATTGATGGAGCACTTTCTGAGGTATTGAGGGTGCACTTTCTGATGTGCTGAGGGAGCACTTTCTGAGGTACTGAGGAAGCAAATTCTGAGGCATTGAGGGAGCACTTTCTGAGGTACTGAGGGAGCACTTTCTGAGGTATTGAAGAAGCACTCTCTGAGGTACTGAGGGAGAACTATCTGTGGTATTGATGGAGCAGTTTCTGAGGTTTTAAAGAAGCACTTACTGAGGTACTGAGGGTGCACTTTCTGAGGTATTGAGGGAGCACTTTCTGAGGTACTGAGGGAGCCCTCTCTGAGGTAATGAGGAAGCACTTTCTGAGGTATTGAGGAAGCACTTTCCGAGGTATTGAGGGAGCACTTTCTGAGGTACTGAGGGAGCACTTTCTGATGTATTGAGGAAGCACTTTCTGAGGTATTGAGGGAGAACTTTCTGAGTTATTGAGGGAGCACTTTCTGAGGTATTGAGGAAGCACTCTATGAGGTACTGAGGAAGAACTATCTGTGGTATTGATGGAGCACTTTCTGAGGTATTGAGGAAGCACTTTCTGAGGTACTGAGGGAGCACTTTCTGAGGTATTGAAGAAGCACTCTCTGAGGTACTGAGGGAGAACTATCTGTGGTATTGATGGAGCACTTTCTGAGGTTTTTAAGAAGCACTTTCTGAGGTACTGAGGGTGCACTTTCTGAGGTATTGAGGGAGCACTTTCTGAGGTATTGAGGGAGAACTTTCTGAGTTATTGAGGGAGCACTTTCTGAGGTATTGAGGAAGCACTCTCTGAGGTACTGAGGAAGAACTATCTGTGGTATTGATGGAGCACTTTCTGAGGTATTGAGGAAGCACTTTCTGAGGTACTGAGGGAGCACTTTCTGAGGTATTGAAGAAGCACTCTCTGAGGTACTGAGGGAGAACTATCTGTGGTATTGATGGAGCACTTTCTGAGGTTTTTAAGAAGCACTTTCTGAGGTACTGAGGGTGCACTTTCTGAGGTATTGAGGGAGCACTTTCTGAGGTACTGAGGGAGCCCTCTCTGAGGTAATGAGGAAGCACTTTCTGAGGTATTGAGGAAGCACTTTCCGAGGTATTGAGGGAGCACTTTCTGAGGTACTGAGGGAGCACTTTCTGATGTATTGAAGAAGCACTTTCTGAGGTATTGACGGAGAACTTTCTGAGGTATTGAGGAAGCACTCTCTGAGGTACTGAGGAAGAACTATCTGTGGTATTGATGGAGCACTTTCTGAGGTATTGAGGGAGCACATTCTGAGATATTGAGGGAGCACTTTCTGAGGTATTGAGGAGGCACTTTCTGAGGTATTGAGGGAGAACTTTCTGGTGTATTGAGGAAGCACTCTCTGAGGTACTGAGGGAGAACTATCTGTGGTATTGATGGAGCACTTTCTGAGGAATTGACGAAGCAATTTCTGAGGTACTGACGGAGCACTTTCTGAGGTACTGAGGAAGCAAATTCTGAGGCATTGAGGGAGCACTTTCTGAAGTACTGAGAGAGCACTATCTGAGGTATTGAAGAAGCACTCTCTGAGGTACTGAGGGAGAACTATCTGTGGTATTGATGGAGCACTTTCTGAGGTTTTTAAGAAGCACTTTCTGAGGTACTGAGGGAGCACTTTCTGAGGTATTGAGGGAGCACTTTCTGAGGTACTGAGGGAGCCCTCTCTGAGGTAATGAGGAAGCACTTTCTGAGGTATTGAGGAAGCACTTTCCGAGGTATTGAGGGAGCACTTTCTGAGGTACTGAGGGAGCACTTTCTGATGTATTGAGGAAGCACTTTCTGAGGTATTGAGGGAGAACTTTCTGAGTTATTGAGGGAGCACTTTCTGAGGTATTGAGGAAGCACTCTATGAGGTACTGAGGAAGAACTATCTGTGGTATTGATGGAGCACTTTCTGAGGTATTGAGGAAGCACTTTCTGAGGTACTGAGGGAGCACTTTCTGAGGTATTGAAGAAGCACTCTCTGAGGTACTGAGGGAGAACTATCTGTGGTATTGATGGAGCACTTTCTGAGGTTTTTAAGAAGCACTTTCTGAGGTACTGAGGGTGCACTTTCTGAGGTATTGAGGGAGCACTTTCTGAGGTATTGAGGGAGAACTTTCTGAGTTATTGAGGGAGCACTTTCTGAGGTATTGAGGAAGCACTCTCTGAGGTACTGAGGAAGAACTATCTGTGGTATTGATGGAGCACTTTCTGAGGTATTGAGGAAGCACTTTCTGAGGTACTGAGGGAGCACTTTCTGAGGTATTGAAGAAGCACTCTCTGAGGTACTGAGGGAGAACTATCTGTGGTATTGATGGAGCACTTTCTGAGGTTTTTAAGAAGCACTTTCTGAGGTACTGAGGGTGCACTTTCTGAGGTATTGAGGGAGCACTTTCTGAGGTACTGAGGGAGCCCTCTCTGAGGTAATGAGGAAGCACTTTCTGAGGTATTGAGGAAGCACTTTCCGAGGTATTGAGGGAGCACTTTCTGAGGTACTGAGGGAGCACTTTCTGATGTATTGAAGAAGCACTTTCTGAGGTATTGACGGAGAACTTTCTGAGGTATTGAGGAAGCACTCTCTGAGGTACTGAGGAAGAACTATCTGTGGTATTGATGGAGCACTTTCTGAGGTATTGAGGGAGCACATTCTGAGATATTGAGGGAGCACTTTCTGAGGTATTGAGGAGGCACTTTCTGAGGTATTGAGGGAGAACTTTCTGGTGTATTGAGGAAGCACTCTCTGAGGTACTGAGGGAGAACTATCTGTGGTATTGATGGAGCACTTTCTGAGGAATTGACGAAGCAATTTCTGAGGTACTGACGGAGCACTTTCTGAGGTACTGAGGAAGCAAATTCTGAGGCATTGAGGGAGCACTTTCTGAAGTACTGAGAGAGCACTATCTGAGGTATTGAAGAAGCACTCTCTGAGGTACTGAGGGAGAACTATCTGTGGTATTGATGGAGCACTTTCTGAGGTTTTTAAGAAGCACTTTCTGAGGTACTGAGGGAGCACTTTCTGAGGTATTGAGGGAGCACTTTCTGAGGTACTGAGGGAGCCCTCTCTGAGGTAATGAGGAAGCACTTTCTGAGGTATTGAGGAAGCACTTTCCGAGGTATTGAGGGAGCACTTTCTGAGGTACTGAGGGAGCACTTTCTGAGGTATTGAGGAAGCACTTTCTGAGGTATTGAGGGAGAACTTTCTGAGGTATTGAGGGAGCACTTTCTGAGGTATTGAGGAAGCACTCTCTGAGGTACTGAGGGAGAACTATCTGTGGTATTGATGGAGCACTTTCTGAGGTATTGAGGAAGCAATTTCTGAGGTACTGAGGGAGCACTTTCTGAGGTATTGAGGGAGCACTTTCTGATGTACTGAGGGAGCACTTTCTGAGGTACTGAGGAAGCAAATTCTGAGGCATTGAGGGAGCACTTTCTGAGGTATTGAGGGCGCACAATCTGAGGTATTGAGGAAGCAATTTCTGAGGTATTGAGGGAGCACTTTCTGAGGTATTGAGGGAGAACTTTCTGAGTTATTGAGGGAGCACTTTCTGAGGTATTGAGGAAGCACTCTCTGAGGTACTGAGGAAGAACTATCTGTGGTATTGATGGAGCACTTTCTGAGGTATTGAGGAAGCACTTTCTGAGGTACTGAGGGAGCACTTTCTGAGGTATTGAGGAAGCACTTTCTGAGGTATTGAGGAAGCACTTTCTGAGGTACTGAGGGAGCACTTTCTGAGGTATTGAGGAAGCACTTTCTGAGGTATTGAGGGAGCACTTTCTGAGGTACTGAGGGAGCACTTTCTGAGGTATTGAGGGAGCACTATCTGAGGTACTGAGGCAGAACTATCTGTGGTATTGATTGAGCACTTGCTGAGGTATTGAGGAAGCACTTTCTGAGGGACTGAGGGAGCACTTTCTGAGGTATTGAGGCAGCACTATCTGAGGTACTGAGGGAACAGGTTCTGAGGTATTCAGGAAGCACTCTCTGAGGCTCTGACGGAGAACTATCTGAGGTACTGAGGGAGCACTTTCTGATGTTTTGTGGAGTACTATCTGAGGCATAGAGGTAGAACTATCTGAGGAATTGAGGGTGGACTTTCTGAGGTATTGTGCAGTACTATCTGAGGCATAGAGGCAGAACTATCTGAGGCATTGAGGGAGCACTTTCAGAGGTAATGAGGGAGAACTATCTGAGGTATTGAGGAATCACTTTCTGAGGTACCGATGGAGAACTATCTGAGGTACTGAGGGAGCAGGTTCTGAGGTATTGAGGGAGCACTATCTGAGGTACTGAGGGAGAACTATCTGAGGTATTGATGGAGCACTTTCTGAGGTATTGAGGGAGCACTATCTGAGGTACTGAGGGAGCACTTTCTGAAGTACAGAGGAAGCACTTTCTGAGGTATTGAGGGAGCACTTTCTGAGGTATTGAGGGAGCACTATCTGAGGTACTGAGAAAGCACTTTCTGATGTATTGAGGAAGCACTTTCTGAGGTATTGAGGAAGCACTTTCTGAGGTACTGAGGGAGAACTTTCTGAGGTATTGAGGGAGAACTATCTGAGGTATTGAGGGAGCACTATCTGAGGTATTGAGGGAGAACTATCTGAAGAATTGAGGAGCACTATCTGAGGTATTGAGGGAGCACTTTCTGAGGTACTGAGGGAGAACTATCTGAGGTATTGAGGGAGAACTATCTGAGGTACTGAGGGAGCACTTTCTGAGGTGTTGTGGAGTACTATCTGAGGCATAGAGTAAGAACTATCTGAGGTATTGATGGAGCACTTTCTGAGGTATTGTGGAGTACTATCTGAGGCATAGAGGGAGAACTATCTGAGGTATTGAGGGAGCACTTTCAGAGGTATTGAGGGAGAACTATCTGAGGTATTGAGGAATCACTTTCTGAGGTACTGATGGAGAACTATCTGAGGTACTGAGGGAGCAAGTTCTGAGGTATTGAGGGAGCACTACCTGAGGTACTGAGGGAGAACTATCTGAGGTATTGATGGAGCACTTTCTGAGGTATTGAGGGAGCACTATCTGAGGTACTGTGGGAGCACATTCTGAACAACAGAGGTAGCTCTTTCTGAGGTATTGAGGGAGCACTTTCTGAGGTATTGAGGAAGCACTTTCTGACGTATTGAGGGAGCACTTTCTGAGGTATTGAGGGAGCACTATCTGAGGTACTAAGGAAGCACTTTCTGATGTATTGAGGAAGCACTTTTTGAGTTATTGAGGGAGCACTTTCTGAGGTACTGAGGGAGCACTTTCTGAGGTATTGAGGAAGCACTTTCTGAGGTATTCAGGGAACACTTTCTGAGGTACTGAGGGAGCACTTTCTGAGGTATTGTGGGAGCACTATCTGAGCTACTCAGGCAGAACTATCTGTGGTATTCATGGAGCACTTTCTGAGATATTGAGGAAGCACTTTCTGAGGTACTGAGGGAGCACATTCTGAGGTATTGAGGGAGCACTATCTGAGGTACTGAGGGAACAGGTTCTGAGGTATTCAGGAAGCACTCCCTGAGGTACTGAGGGAGAACTATCTGAGGTACTGAGGGAGCACTTTCTGAGGTATTGAGGGAGCACTATCTGAGGTACTGAGGCAGAACTATCTGTGGTATTGATGGAGAACTTTCTGAGGTATTGAGGGAGCACTTCCTTAGGCACTAAGGGAGCACTATCTGAGGTATTGAGGGAGCACTATCTGAGGTACTGAGGGAACAAGTTCTAAGGTATTCTGGAAGCTCTCTCTGAGGTACTGAGGGAGCACTTTCTGAGGTATTGAGGAAGCACTTTCTGAGGTATTCAGGGAACACTTTCTGAGGTATTGTGGGAGCACTATCTGAGCTACTCAGGCAGAATTATCTGTGGTATTCATGGAGCACTTTCTGAGATATTGAGGAAGCACTTTCTGAGGTACTGAGGGAGCACATTCTGAGGTATTGAGGGAGCACTATCTGAGGTACTGAGGGAACAGGTTCTGAGGTATTCAGGAAGAACTCCCTGAGGTACTGAGGGAGAACTATCTGAGGTACTGAGGGAGCACTTTCTGAGGTATTGAGGGAGCACTATCTGAGGTACTGAGGCAGAACTATCTGTGGTATTGATGGAGAACTTTCTGAGGTATTGAGGGAGCACTTCCTTAGGCACTAAGGGAGCACTATCTGAGGTATTGAGGGAGCACTATCTGAGGTACTGAGGGAACAAGTTCTAAGGTATTCTGGAAGCTCTCTCTGAGGTACTGAGGGAGAACTATCTGTGGTACTGAGAGAGCACTTTCTGAGGTATTGAGGGAGCACTTTCTGAGGAACTGTGGGAGCACTACCTGAGGTATAGAGGTAGAACTATCTGAGGTATTGTGGGAGCACTATCTGAGGCATTGAGGGAGAACTATCTGAGGTATTGAGGGAGCACTTTCAGAGGTATTGAGGGAGAACTATCTGAGGTATTGGGGGAGCATAATCTGAGGTATTGAGGGAGAACTATCTGAGGTATTGAGCGAGCACTTTCTGAGGTACTGAGTGGACACTTTCTGAGGTATTGAGGGAGCACTATCTGAGGTACTGAGGATGCAGTGTCAGAGGTACTGATAGAGGACTATCTGAGGTATTGATGGAACACTCTCTGAGGTATTGCGGGAGCACTTTCGAGGTATTGAGGGAGAACTACCTGAGGTATTGAGGGAGCACTTTCTGAGGTACTGAGGAGGTACTATCTGAGGTATTGAGGGAGCACCTTCTGAGGTACTGAGGAAGCACTATCTGAGGTACTGAGGGATCACTTTCTGAGGTACTGAGGGAGAACTATCTGAGGTCCTGAGGGACCACTTACTGAAGTATTGAGGGAGAACTATCTGAGGTATTGAGGGACCACTATCTGAGGTATTGAGGAAGCACTTTCTGAGATATCGAGTTCGCTTTTTTTGAGGTATTGAGGGAGCACTATCTGAGGTACTGATGGAGCACTTTCTGAGGTATTGAGAAAGCACTTTCTGAGGTATTGAGGAAGCACTTTCTGAGGTATTGAGGGAGCACTATCAGAGGTAGTGAGGAAGCACTTTCTGAGGTACTGAGGGAGCACTTTCTGAGGTATTGAGAAAGCACTTTCTGAGGTATTGAGGGAGAAATATCTGAGGTACTGAGGGAGCGCTTTCTGAGGTACTCAGGGAGAACAATCTGAGGTATTGAGGGAGAACGATCTGAGGTATTGTGGGAGCACTATCTGAGGCATTGAGGGAGAACTACCTGAGGTATTGAGGGAGCACTTTCAGAGGTATTGAGGGAGAACTATCTGATGTATTGAGGGAGTACTATCTGAGGCATTGACGGAGCACTATCTGAGGTACTGAGGGATCACTCTCTGAGGTACTGATGGAGAACTATCTGAGGTACTGAGGGAGAACTTTCGGAGGTACTGAGGAAGCAATATCTGAGGTCCTGATCGAGTACTATCTGAGGTATTGATGGAGCAATTTCTGAGGTATTGAGGGAGCACTATCTGAGGTACTGAGGGAGCACTTTCTGAGGTATTGAGGAAACACAATCTGATGTATTGAGGAAGCACTTTATGAGGTATTGAGGGAGCACGTTCTGAGGTATTTAGGGAGCACTTTCGGAGGTACGGAGGGAGAACTATCTGAGCTACTGAGGGAGCAGTTTCTGAGGTATTGAGGGAGCACTATCTGAGGTACTGTGGGAGCACTATCTGAGGTATTGAGGTAGAACTATCTGAGGTATTGTGGGAGCACTATCTGAGGCATTGAGGGAGAACTATGTGAGGTATTGAGCGAGCACTTTCAGAGGTTTTGAGGGAGCACTATCTGAGGTATTGAAGGAGAACTATCTTAGGTATTGAGGGAGCACTCTCTGAGGTATTGATGGAGCACTTTCTGAGGTAATGGGGTAGCACTTTCTGAGGTACTGAGAGGACACTTTCTGAGGTATTGAGGGAGCACTATCTGACGTACTGAGGATGCACTGTCAGAGGTACTGATAGAGAACTATCTGAGGTATTGATGGAGCACTTTCTGAGGTATTGAGGGAGCACTTTCTGAGGTACTGATGGAACACTCTCTGAGGTATTGAGGGAGCACTTTCGAGGTATTGAGGGAGAACTACTGAGGTGTTGAGGGAGCACTTTCTGAGGTACTGAGGAGGTACTATCTGAGGTATTGATGGAGCACCTTCTGAGGTACTGCGGAAGCACTATCTGAGGTACTGAGGGAGCACTTTCTGAGGTACTGAGGGAGAACTATCTGAGGTACTGAGGGATCACTTACTGAAGTATTGAGGGAGAACTATCTGAGGTATTGAGGGACCACGATCTGAGGTATTGAGGAAGCACTTTCTGTGGTATTGAGGGAGCTTTTTTGAGGTATTGAGGAGCACTATCTGAGGTACTAAGGGAGCACTTTCTGAGGCATTGAGAAAGCACTTTTTGAGGTATTGAGGAACAATTTCTGAGGTATTGAGGGAGCACTATCTGAGGTATTGAGGAAGCACTTTCGGAGGTACTGAGGGAGCACTTTCTGAGGTATTGAGAAAGCACTTTCTGAGGAACTGAGGGAGAACTATCTGAGGTACTGAGGGAGCACTTTCTGAGGTACTGAGGGAGAACAATCTGAGATATTGTGGGAGAACTATCTGAGGTATTGTGGGAGCACAGTCTGAGGCATTGAGAGACAACTATCTGAGGTATTGAGGTTGCACTTTCAGAGGTATTGAGGGTGAAATATCTGAGGTATTGAGGGAGCACTTTCAGAGGTATTGAGGGAGAACTATCTGAGGCATTGAGGGAGCACTATCTGAGGCATTGACGGAGCGCTATCTGAGGTACTGAGGGAGCACTTTCTGAGGTACTGATGGAGAACTATCTGAGGTTCTGAGGGAGAACTTTGGAGGTCCTGAGGAAGCACTATCTGAGGTCCTGAGCGAGTACTATCTGAGGTACTGATGGAGCAATTTCTGAGGTATTGAGGAAGCACATTCTGAGGTATTGAGGGAGCACTATCTGAGGTACTGAGGGAGCACTTTCTGAGGTACTGAGGGAGAACTATCTGAGGTACTGAGGGATCACTTACTGAAGTATTGAGGGAGAACTATCTGAGGTATTGAGGGACCACGATCTGAGGTATTGAGGAAGCACTTTCTGTGGTATTGAGGGAGCTTTTTTGAGGTATTGAGGAGCACTATCTGAGGTACTAAGGGAGCACTTTCTGAGGCATTGAGAAAGCACTTTTTGAGGTATTGAGGAACAATTTCTGAGGTATTGAGGGAGCACTATCTGAGGTATTGAGGAAGCACTTTCGGAGGTACTGAGGGAGCACTTTCTGAGGTATTGAGAAAGCACTTTCTGAGGAACTGAGGGAGAACTATCTGAGGTACTGAGGGAGCACTTTCTGAGGTACTGAGGGAGAACAATCTGAGATATTGTGGGAGAACTATCTGAGGTATTGTGGGAGCACAGTCTGAGGCATTGAGAGACAACTATCTGAGGTATTGAGGTTGCACTTTCAGAGGTATTGAGGGTGAAATATCTGAGGTATTGAGGGAGCACTTTCAGAGGTATTGAGGGAGAACTATCTGAGGCATTGAGGGAGCACTATCTGAGGCATTGACGGAGCGCTATCTGAGGTACTGAGGGAGCACTTTCTGAGGTACTGATGGAGAACTATCTGAGGTTCTGAGGGAGAACTTTGGAGGTCCTGAGGAAGCACTATCTGAGGTCCTGAGCGAGTACTATCTGAGGTACTGATGGAGCAATTTCTGAGGTATTGAGGAAGCACATTCTGAGGTATTGAGGGAGCACTTTCTGAGGTACTGAGGGAGAAGTATCTGAGGTACTGAGGGAGAACTATCTGAGGTATTGATGGAGCACTTTCTGAGGTATTGAGGAAACACAATCTGATGAATTGAGGAAGCACTTTATGAGGTATTGAGGGAGCACTTTCTGAGGTATTGAGGGCGCACTATCTGAGGAACTGAGGGTGCACTTTCTGAGGTATTGAGGAAGCACATTCTGAGGTATTGAGGGAGCACTTTCTGAGGTACTGAGGGAGATGTATCTGAGGTACTGAGGGAGAATTATCTGAGGGATTGATGGAGCACTTTCTGAGGTGTTGAGGAAGCACTTTCTGTGGTACTGAGGGAAAACTATCTGAGGTACTGAGGTAGCACTATCTGCAGTATTGAGAAAGCACTGTCTGAGGCATTGAGGGAGCACTATCTGAGGTACTGAGGGAGCACTTTCTAAGGTACTGATGGAGAACTATCTGAGGTACTGAGGGAGAACTTTCGGAGGTACTGAGGAGCAGTATCTGAGGTCCTGGCGAGTACTATCTGAGGTATTGATGGAGCACTATCTGAGGTATTGAGGGAGCACTATCTGAGGTACTGAGGGAGAACTATCTGAGGTACTGAGGGACCACTTTCTGAAGTATTGAGGGAGCACTTTCTGAGGTATTGAGGAAGCACTTTCTGAGGTACTGAGGGAGAACTATCTGAGGTACAGAGGCAGCAAGTTCTAGTGTATTGAGGGAGCACTATCTGAGGTACTGAGGGATAACTACCTGAGGTATTGATGGAGCACTTTCTTAGGTATTGAGGGAGCACTATCTGAGGTACTGAGGGAGTACTTTCTGAGGTACAGAGGAAGCACTTTCTGAGGCATTGAGGTAGCACTTTCTGAGGTATAGAGGGAACACTATCTGAGGTACTGAGGGAGCACTTTCTGAGGTATTGAGGAAGCACTTTCTGAGGCATTGAGGGAGCACGATCTGAGGTAATGAGGATGCACTTTCTTAGGTATTGAGGGAGCACATTCTGAGGTATTGAGGACGCACTTTCTGATGTATTGAGGGAGCACTTTCTGAGGTATTAAGGGAGCACTATCTGAGGTATTGAGGGAGCACTATCTGATTTATTGAGGAAGCACTTTCTTAGGTATTGAGGAAGCACTTTCTGAGGTATTGAGGGAGCACTTTCTGAGGTATTGAGGGAGCACTATCTGAGGTACTGAGGGAGCACTTTCTGAGGTATTGTGGAAGCACTTTCTGAGGTATTGAGGACGCACTTTCTGAGGTATTGAGGGAGCACTTTCTGAGGTATTAAGGGAGCACTATCTGAGGTATTGAGGGAGCACTATCTGATTTATTGAGGAAGTACTTTCTTAGGTACTGAGGAAGCACTATCTGAGGTATTGAGGGAGCACTATCTGAGGGTACTGAGGTAGCTCTTTCTGTGGTATTGAGGGTGCACTATCTGAAGTATGAGGGAGCACCTTCTGAGGTAACGAGGAAGCACTCGCTGAGGTACTGAGGGAGAACTATCTCTGGTATCGTTGGAGCACTTTCTGAGGTATTGGGTAAGCACATTCTGATGTACTGAGCGAGCACTTTCTGAGGTATTGAGGGATCACTATCTGAGGTACTGAGGGAACAAGTTCTGAGGTATTCAGGAAGCACTCTCTGAGGTACTGAGGGAGAAATATCTGAGGTACTGAGGGAGAATTATCTGAGGTACTGAGGGAGCACTTTCTGAGGTATTAAAGGAGCACTATCTGAGGCATTGAGGGAGCAATATCTGAGGTACGAAATGAGCACTTTCTGAGGTATTTAGGGAGCACTTTCTGAGGTACTGAGTGAGAACTATCTGAGTTACTGAGGGAGAACTATCTGAGGTACTGAAGGAGCACTTTCTGAGGTATTGAGGAAGCAATTTCTGAGGTACTGAAGGAGAACTATCTGAGGTACTGAGGGAGCAAGTTCTGAGGTATTGAGGGAGCACTATCTGAGGAATTGAGGGAGCTCAATCTGAGACATTGTGGGAGAACTATCTGAGGTATTGAACGAGCACTTTCTGAGGTATTGAGGGAGCACTACCTGAGGTATTGAATAAGCACTTTCTGAGTTATTAAGGGAGCACTTTCTGAGGTATAGAGGGAGCACTATCTGAGGTACTGAGGGAGAACTATCTGAGGTATTGAGGAAGCACTTTCTGAGGTACTGAGGGAACACTTTCTGAGGTATTGAGGAAGCACTTTCTGAGGTATTGAGGAATCACTTTCTGAGGCATTGAGGGAGCACTTTCTGAGGTATTGAGGGAGCACTTTCTGAGGTATTGAGGATGCACTCTCTGAGGTACTGAGGGAGAACTATCTGTGGTATTGATGGAGCACTTTCTGAGGTTTATAAGAAGCACTTTCTGAGGTACTGAGGGAGCACATTCTGAGGTATTGAGGGAGCACTTTCTGAGGTACTGAGGGAGCACTCTCTGAGGTATTGAGGAAGCACTTTCTGAGGTATTGAGGAAGCACTTTCTGAGGTACTGAGGGAACACTTTCTGAGGTATTTAGGAAGCACTTTCTGAGGTATTGTGGGAGCACTTTCTGAGGTACTGAGGGAGGACTTTCTGAGGTATTGAGGAAGCACTCTCTGAGGTACTGAGGGAGAACTATCTGTGGTATTGATGGAGCACTTTCTGAGGTATTGAGGAAGCAATTTCTGAGGTACTGAGGGAGCACATTCTGAGGTATTGACGGAGCACTATCTGAGGTACTGAGGGAACAAGTTCTGAGGTATTCAGGAAGCACTCTCTGAGGAACTGAGGCAGAACTATCTGAGGTACTGAGGGAGCACTTTCTGAGGTATTTAGGGAGCACTTTCTGAGGTACTGAGTGAGAATTATCTGAGATACTGACGGAGAACTATCTGAGGTACTGAGGGAGCAGTTTCTGAGGTAATTGAGGGAGCACTTTCTGACGTACTGAGGAAGCACTAGCTGAGGTTCTGAGTGAGTACTATCTGAGGTACTGAGCGATCACTTTCGGAGGTATTGAGGGAGCACTTTCTGAGGTACTGCGGGAGTACTATCTGAGGTATTGAGGGAGAACTATCTGAGGTATTGTGGGAGCACGATCTGAGGCATTGACGGAGAACTATCTGAGGTATTGAGGGAGCACTTTCAGAGGTATTCAGGGAGAACTATCTGAGGTATTGAGGGAGCACTATCTGAGGTATTGAGGGAGCACTTTCTGAGGTATTGAGGGAACACTTTTTGAGGTATTGAGGGAGCACTTTCTGAGGTACTGATGGAACACTCTCTGAGGTATTGAGGGAGCACATTCTGACGTACTGAGGAAGCATTTTCTGAGGTACTGAGGGAGCACTTTCTGAGGTATTGAGGGAGCTCTGTCTGAGGTATTGATGAACCAGTTTCTGAGGTATTGAGGAAGCACATTCTGAGATATTGAATGAGCACTATCTGCAGTACTGAGGGAGCACTATCTGAGGTACTGAGGGAGAACTATCTGAGTTACTGAGGGAGAACTATCTGAGGTATTGAGGGAACACAATCTGTTGTATTGAGGAAGCACTTTATGAGGTATTGAAGGAGCACTTTCTGAGGTATTGAGGGAGCACTATCAGAGATACTAAGGGAGAACTATCTGTGGTATTGAACGAGCACTTTCTGAGGTATTGAGGGAGCACTACCTGAGGTATTGAATAAGCACTTTCTGAGTTATTAAGGGAGCACTTTCTGAGGTATAGAGGGAGCACTATCTGAGGTACTGAGGGAGAACTATCTGAGGTATTGAGGAAGCACTTTCTGAGGTACTGAGGGAACACTTTCTGAGGTATTGAGGAAGCACTTTCTGAGGTATTGACGAATCACTTTCTGAGGCATTGAGGGAGCACTTTCTGAGGTATTGAGGGAGCACTTTCTGAGGTATTGAGGATGCACTCTCTGAGGTACTGAGGGAGAACTATCTGTGGTATTGATGGAGCACTTTCTGAGGTTTTTAAGAAGCACTTTCTGAGGTACTGAGGGAGCACATTCTGAGGTATTGAGGGAGCACTTTCTGAGGTACTGAGGGAGCACTCTCTGAGGTATTGAGGAAGCACTTTCTGAGGTATTGAGGAAGCACTTTCTGAGGTACTGAGGGAACACTTTCTGAGGTATTGAGGAAGCACTTTCTGAGGTATTGTGGGAGCACTTTCTGAGGTACTGAGGGAGGACTTTCTGAGGTATTGAGGAAGCACTCTCTGAGGTACTGAGGGAGAACTATCTGTGGTATTGATGGAGCACTTTCTGAGGTATTGAGGAAGCAATTTCTGAGGTACTGAGGGAGCACATTCTGAGGTATTGACGGAGCACTATCTGAGGTACTGAGGGAACAAGTTCTGAGGTATTCAGGAAGCACTCTCTGAGGAACTGAGGCAGAACTATCTGAGATACTGAGGGAGCACTTTCTGAGGTATTTAGGGAGCACTTTCTGAGGTACTGAGTGAGAATTATCTGAGATACTGACGGAGAACTATCTGAGGTACTGAGGGAGCAGTTTCTGAGGTAATTGAGGGAGCACTTTCTGACGTACTGAGGAAGCACTAGCTGAGGTTCTGAGTGAGTACTATCTGAGGTACTGAGCGATCACTTTCGGAGGTATTGAGGGAGCACTTTCTGAGGTACTGCGGGAGCACTATCTGAGGTATTGAGGGAGAACTATCTGAGGTATTGTGGGAGCACGATCTGAGGCATTGACGGAGAACTATCTGAGGTATTGAGGGAGCACTTTCAGAGGTATTCAGGGAGAACTATCTGAGGTATTGAGGGAGCACTATCTGAGGTATTGAGGGAGCACTTTCTGAGGTATTGAGGGAACACTTTTTGAGGTATTGAGGGAGCACTTTCTGAGGTACTGATGGAACACTCTCTGAGGTATTGAGGGAGCACATTCTGACGTACTGAGGAAGCATTTTCTGAGGTACTGAGGGAGCACCTTCTGAGGTATTGAGGGAGCTCTGTCTGAGGTATTGATGAAGCACTTTCTGAGGTATTGAGGAAGCACATTCTGAGATATTGAATGAGCACTATCTGCGGTACTGAGGGAGCACTATCTGAGGTACTGAGGGAGAACTATCTGAGGTACTGAGGGAGAACTATCTGAGGTATTGAGGGAACACAATCTGTTGTATTGAGGAAGCACTTTATGAGGTATTGAAGGAGCACTTTCTGAGGTATTGAGGGAGCACTATCAGAGATACTAAGGGAGAACTATCTGTGGTATTGATGGAGCACTTTCTGAGGGATTGAGGAAGCACTTTCTGGGGTACTGAGGGAGCACTTTCTGATGTATTGAGGGAGCACTATCTGAGGTACTGAGGGAACAAGTTCTGAGGTATTGAGGAAGCACTCTGTGAGGTACTGAGGGAGAACTAGCTGAGGTACTGAGGGAGCACTTTCTGAGGTATTAAGGGAGCACTATCTGAGGTATTGAGCGAGCAATATCTGAAGTACTTAGGGAGCACTTTCTGACGTACTGAGGAAGCACAAGCTGAGGTTCTGAGTGAGTACTATCTGAGGTACTAACGGAGCACTTTCAGAGGTATTGTGGGAGCACTTTCTGAGGTACTGAGGGAGGACTATCTGAGGTATTGAGGGAGAAATATCTGAGGTATTGTGGGAGCACTATCTGAGGCATTGAGGGGGAATTATCTGAGGTATTTAGGGAGCACTTTCAGAGGTATTGAGGGGAGAACTATCTGAAGAATTGAGGGAGCACTTTCTGAGGTATTGAGGAAGCACTTTCTGAGGTACTGAGGGAGATATATCTGAGTTATTGACGGAGCACTTTCTGAGGTACTGAGGGAGAACTATCTGAGGTATTGTGGGAGCACTATCTGCGGCATTGAGGGAGAACTATCTGAGGTATTGAGGTAGCACGTTCAGAGGTATTGAGGGCGAACTATCTGAGGTATTGAGGGAGCACTTTCTGAAGTATTGTGGAGTACTATCTGAGGAGTAGGGTGAGAACTATCTGAGGTATTGAGGGAGCACTTTCAGAGGTATTGAGGGAGAACTATCTGAGGTATTGAGGAATCACTTTCTGAGGTACTCATGGAGAACTATATGAGGTACTGAGGGAGAAAGTTCTGAGGTATTGAGGGAGCACTATCAGAGGTACTGAGGGAGAACTATCTGAGGTACTGTTGGAGCACTTGCTGAGGTATTGAGGGAGCACTATCTGAGGTACTGAGGGAGCACTTTCTGAGGTACAGCGGAAGCACTTTCGGAGGTATTGAGGAAGCACTTTCTGAGGTATTGAGGAAGCACTTTCTGAGGTATTGAGTGAGCACTTTCTGAGGTATTGAGCGAGCACTATCTGAGGTACTGAGGAAGCACTTTCTGAGGTATTGAGGAAGCACTTTCTGAGGTATTGAGGGAGCACTTTCTGAGGTACTGAGGGAGCACTTTCTGAGGTATTGAGAAAGCACTTTCTGAGGTATTGAGGGAGCACTTTCTGAGGTACTGAGGGAGCACTTTCTGAGGTATTGAGGGAGCACTATCTGAGGTACTGAGGGAACATGTTCTGAGGTATTCAGGAAGCACTCTCCGAGGTACTGAGGGAGAACTATCTGAGGTACTGAGGGAGCACTTTCTGAGGTATTAAGAGAGCACTATCTGAGGCATTGAGGGAGCAATATCTGGGGTACTGAGGGAGCACTTTCTGAGGTATTTAGGGAACATTTTCTGAGGTACTGAGGGAGAACTATCTGAGGTACTGAGGGAGCAGTTTCTGAGCTATTGAGGGAGCATTATCTGTGGTATAGAGGGAGAACTATCTGAGGTATTGAGGAGCACTATCTGAGGTATTGAGGGAGAACTATCTGAGGTATTGAGCGAGCACTTTCCGAGGTATTGAAGGAGAACTATCTTCGGTATTGATGGAGCACTTTCTGAGGTACTGATGGAACACTCTCTGAGGTATTGAGGGAGCACTTTCGAGGTATTGAGGGAGATCTACCTGAGCTATTGAGGGAGCACTTTCTGAGGTACTGAGGAGGTACAATCTGAGGTATTGAGGGAGCACCTTCAGAGGTACTGAGGAAGCACTATCTGAGGTACTGAGGGATTACTTACTGAAGTATTGAGGGAGAACTATCTGAGGTATAGAGGGACCACTATCTGAGGAATTGAGGAAGCACTTTCTGAGGTATTGAGGGAGCACTTTTTTGAGGTATTGAGGGAGCACTATCTGAGGTACTGAGGGAGCACTTTCTGAGGTATTGAGAAAGCACTTTCTGAGGTATTACGGAAGCACTTTCAGAGGTATTGACGGAGCACTTTCTGAGGTATTGAGGGAGCACTTTCTGAAGTATTGAGGGAGCACTTTCTGATGTACTGAGGGAGCACTTTCTGAGGTACTGAGGAAGCAAATTCTGAGGCATTGATGGAGCACTTTCTGAGGTACTGAGGGACTACTTTCTGAGGTATTGAAGAAGCACTCTCTGAGGTACTGAGAACTATCTGTGGTATTGATGGAGCACCTGCTGAGGTATTGAGGAAGCAGTATCTGAGGTACTGAGGGAGCACTTTCTGAGGTATTGAGGGAGCACTATCTGAGGTACTGAGGGAACAAGTTCTGAGGTATTCAGGAACACTATCTGAGGTATTGAGGGAGCAATATCTGAGGTACTGAGGGAGCACTTTCTGAGGTATTTAGGGAGCATTTTCTGAGGTACTGAGTGAGAATTATCTGAGGTACTGAGGGAGAACTATCTGAGGTACTGAGGGAGCAGTTTCTGAGCTATTGAGGGAGCATTATCTGTGGTATTGAGGGAGAACTATCTGAGGTATTGAGGAGCACTATCTGAGGTATTGAGGGAGAAATATCTGAGGTATTGAGCGAGCACTTTCAGAGGTTTTGATGGAGCACTTTCTGAGGTATTGAGGTAGCACTTTCTGAGGTCCTGAGGGGACACTTTCTGAGGTATTGAGGGAGCACTATCTGACGAATTGAGGAAGCACTATCAGAGGTACTGAGGGAGAATTATCTGAGGTATTGATGGAGCACTTTCTGAGGTATTGAGGGAGAACTATCTGAGGTATTGAGGAAGCACTATCTGAGGTACTGAGGGAGCACTTTCTGAGGTACTGAGGGAGAACTATCTGAGGTACTGAGGGACTACTTACTGAAGTATTGAGGGAGAACTATCTGAGGTATTGATGTACCACTATCTGAGGAATTGAGGAAGTACTTTCTGAGGTATTGAGGGAGCACTTTTTTGAGGGATCGAGTGAGCACTAACTGAGGTACTGAGGGAGCTATTTCTGAGGTATTGAGGAACCACTATCTGAGGTACTGAGGGAGAACTATCTGAGGTACTGAGGGAGCACTTTCTGAGGTACAGAGGGAGAACAATCTGAAGTATTGAGGGAAACTATCTGAGGTATTGAGGGAACACTTTCAGAGGTATTGAGGGAGAACTACCTGAGGTATTGAGGAATCACTTTCTGAGGTACTGATGGAGAACTATCTGAGGTACTGAGCGAGCAAGTTCTGAGGTATTGAGGGAGCACTATCTGAGGTACTGAGGGAGAACTATCTGAGGTCTTCATGGAGCACTTGCTGAGGTATTCAGGGAGCACTATCTGAGGTACTGAGGGAGCACTTTCTGAGTACAGAGGAAGCACATTCTGTGGTATTGAGGGAGCACTATCTGAGGTATTTGAGAAGCACTTTCTGAGGTACAGAGGGAGCACTTTCTGAGGTATTGAGGGAGCACTGTCTGAGGTACTGAGGGAGAACTATCTGAGGTATTGAGGGAGAACTATCTGAGGTACTGTGGGAGCACTATCTGAGGCATTGAGGGGGAACTATATGAGGTATTGAGGGAGCACTTTCGAGGTATTGAGGGAGAACTACATGAGCTATTGAGGGAGCACTTTCTGAGGTACTGAGGAGGTACTATCTGAGTTATTGAGGGAGCACATTCTGAGGTACTGAGGAAGCACTATCTGAAGAACTGAGGGAGCACTTTCTGAGCTACTGAGGGAGAACTATCTGAGGTACTGAGGGACTGCTTACCGAAGTATTGAGGGAGAACTATCTGAGGTATTGAGGGACCACTATCTGAGGTATTGAGAAAGCACTTTCTGAGGTATTGAGGAAGCACTTTCTGAGGTATTGACGGAGCACTATCTGAGGTATTGAGAAAGCAGTTTCTGAAGTACTGAGGGAGCACTTTCTGAGGTGTTGAGAAAGCACTTTCGGAGGTATTGACGGAGCACTATCTTAGGTATTGAGGAAGCACTTTCTGAGGTACTGAGGGTGCACTTTCTGAGGTATTGAGAAAGCACATTCTGAGGTACTGAGGGAGAACTGTCTGAGGTACTGAGGGAGCACTTTCTGAGGTACTGAGTGAGAACCATCTGAGGTATTGAGGGAGAACCATCTGAGGTATTGTGGGAGCACTATCTGAGGCATTGAGGGAGAAATATCTGAGGTATTGAGGTCGCACTTTCAGAGGTATTGAGGGAAAACTATCTGAGGTACTGAGGAGGTATTATCTGAGGTATTAAGGGAGCACCTTCTGAGGTACTGAGGAAGCACTATCTGAGGTACTGAGCGAGTACTTTCTGAGGTACTGAGAGAGAACTATCTGAGGTACTGAGTGACCACTTACTGAAGTATTGAGGGAGAACTATCTGAGGTATTGAGGGACCACTATCTGAGGTATTGAGGAAGCACTTTCTGAGGTATTGAGGGAGCACTTTTTGAGTTATTGAGGGAGCACTATCTGAGGTACGGAGGGAGCACATTCTGAGGTATTGAGAAAGCACTTTCTGAGGTAATGAGGAAGCACTTTCTGAGGTATTAAGGGAGCACTATTTGAGGTATTGAGAAGCACTTTCTGAGGTACTCAGGGAGCACTTTCTGAGGTGTTGTGAAAGCACTTTCTGAGGTACTGAGGGAGAAATATCTGAGGTACTGAGGGAGAACTATCTGAGGTACTGAGTGAGAACGATCTGAGGTACTGTGGGAGCATTATCTGAGGCATTGAGGGGGAACTATCTGTGGTATTGAGGGAGAACTTTCGAGGTATTGAGGGAGAACTACCTGAGCTATTGAGGGAGCACTTTCTGAGGTACTGAGGAGGTGCTATCTGAGGTTTTGAGGGAGCACCTTCTGAGGTACTGAGGAAGCACTATCTGAGGGACTGAGGGAGCACTTTCTGAGGTACTGAGGGAGAACTATCTGAGATACTGAGGGACTACTTACTGAAGTATTGAGGGAGAACTATCTGACGTATTGAGGGACCACTATCTGAGGAATTGAGGAAGTACTTTCTGAGGTATTGAGGGAGCACTTTTTTGAGGGATCGAGGGAGCACTATCTGAGGAACTGAGGGAGCTATTTCTGAGGTATTGAGGGACCACTATCTGAGGTACTGCGGGAGAACTATCTGAGGTACTGAGGGAGCACTTTCTGAGGTAATGAGGGAGACCAATCTGAAGTATTGAGGGAAACTATCTGAGGTATTGTGGGAGCACTATCTGAGGCATTGAGGGAGAATTATCTGAGGTATTGAGGGAGCACTTTCAGAGGTATTGAGGGAGAACTACCTGAGGTATTGAGGAATCACTTTCTGAGGTACTGATGGAGAACTATCTGAGGTACTGAGGGAGCAAGTTCTGAGGTATTGAGGGAGTACTATCTGAGGTACTGAGGGAGAACTATCTGAGGTATTGATGGAGCACTTGCTGAGGTATTGAGGGAGCACTATCTGAGGTACTGAGGGAGCACTTTCTGAGTACAGAGGAAGCACATTCTGAGGTATTGAGGGAGCACTATCTGAGGTATTGAAGAAGCACTTTCTGAGGTACAGAGGGAGCACTTTCTGAGGTATTCAGGAAGCACTCTCTGAGGTACTGAGGGAGAACTATCTGAGGTACTGAGGGAGCACTTTCTGAGGTATTAAGAGAGCACTATCTGAGGCATTGAGGGAGCAATATCTGAGGTACTGAGGGAGCACTTTCTGAGGTATTTAGGGAGCACTTTCTGAGGTACTGAGTGAGAACTATCTGAGGTACTGAGGCAGCAGTTTCTGAGGTATTGAGGGAGCACTTTCTGACGTACTGAGGAAGCACCAGCTGAGGTTCTGAGTGAGGACTATCTGAGGTACTGAGGGAGCACTTTCTGATGTATTGAGTGAGCACTTTCTGAGGTACTGCAGGAGAACTACCTGAGGTATTGAGGGAGAACAATCTGAGGTATTGTGGGAGCACTATCTGAGGCATTGAGGGAGAACTATCTGTGGTATTGATGGAGCACTTGCTGAGGTATTGAGGAAGCACTTTCTGAGGTACTGAGGGAGCACTTTCTGAGGTATTGAGGGAGCACTACCTGAGATACTGAGGGAACAAGTTCTGAGGTATTCAGGAAGCACTCTCTGACGTACTGAGGGAGAACTATCTGAGGTACTGAGGGAGCACTTTCAGAGATATTTAGGGAACACTTTCTGACGTACTGAGTGAGAACTTTCTGAGGTACTGAGGGAGAACTATCTGCGGTACTGAGGGAGCAGTTTCTGAGGGATTGAGGGAGCACTTTCTGACGTACTGAGGAAGCACTAGCTGAGGTTCTGAGTGAGTACTATCTGAGGTACTGAGGGAGCACTTTCTGAGGTATTGAGGGAGCACTTTCTGAGGTACTGCGGGAGCACTATCTGAGGTATTGAGGGAGAACTATCTGAGGTATAGTGGGAGCACTTTCTGAGGCCTTGAGGGAGCACTTTCAGAGGTATTGAGGGAGCACTTTCAGAGGTATTGAGGGAGAACTATCTGAGTTATTGAGGAGCACTATCTGAGGTATTGAGCGAGAACTATCTGAGGTATTGAGCGAACACTTTCAGAGGTTTTGAGGTAGCACTCTCTGAGGTATTGAAGTCGAACTATCTTAGGTGTTGAGGTAGCACTCTCTGAGATATTGATGGAGCACTTTCTAAGTTATTGAGACCGCACTTTCTGAGGTACTGAGGGGACACTTTCTAAGGTATTGAGGGAGCTCTATCTGACGCACTGAGGAAGCACTATCAGAGGTACTGATAGAGAACTATCTGAGGTATTGATGGAGCACTTTCTGAGGTATTGAGGGAGCACTTTCTGAGGTACTGATGGAACACTCTCTGAAGTATTGAGGGTGCACCTTCGAGGTATTGAGGAAGCACTATCTGAGGTACTAAGGGAGCACTTTCTGAGGTACTGAAGGAGAACTATCTGAGGTACTTAGGGACCACTTACTGAAGTACTAAGGGAGAATTTTCTGAGGTATTGAGGGACCACTATCTGAGGTATTGAGGAAGCACTTTCTGAGGTATTGAGGGAGCACTTTTTGAGGTATTGAGGGAGCACTATCTGAGGTACTGAGGTAGCACTTTCTGAGGTATTGAGAAAGCACTTTCTGAGGTATTGAGGAAGCACTTTCTGAGGTACTGAGGGAGCACTATCTGAGGTATTGAGAAGCACTTTCTGAGGGACTCAGGGAGCACTTTCTGAGGTATTGAGAAAGCACTTTCTGAGGTACTGAGGGAGAACTATCTGAGGTATTGAGGAAGCACTTTCTGAGGTACTGAGGGAGCACTATCTGAGGTATTGAGAAGCACTTTCTGAGGGACTCAGGGAGCACTTTCTGAGGTATTGAGAAAGTACTTTCTGAGGTACTGAGGGAGAACTATCTGAGGTACTGAGGGAGCACTTTCTGACGTACTGAGGAAGCACCAGCTGAGGTTCTGAGTGAGTACTATCTGAGGTATTGATGGAGCACTTTCTGAGGTATTGAGGGAGCACTTTCTGAGGTACTGCGGGAGCACTATCTGAGGTATTGAGGGAGAACTATCTGAGGCATTGAAGGAGAACTATCTGAGGTATTGAGTGAGAACTATCTGAGGTATTGTGGGAGCACTATCTGAGGCATTGAGGGAGAACTATCTGAGGTATTGAGGTAGCACTTTCAGAGGTATTGAGGGAGAACTATCTGAGGTATTGAGTGAGAACTATCTGAGGTATTGTGGGAGCACTATCTGAGGCATTGAGGGAGAACTATCTGAGGTATTGAGGGAGCACTTTCAGAGGTATTGAGGGAGAACTACCTGAGGTATTGAGGAATCACTTTCCGAAGTACTGATGCAGAACTATCTGAGGTTCTGAGGGAGCAAGTTCTGAGGTATTGAGGGAGCACTATCTGAGGTACTGAGGGAGAACTATCTGAGGTATTGATGGAGCACTTTCTGAGGTATTGAGGGACCACTATCTGAGGTATTGAGGAAGCACTTTCTGAGGTTTGAAGGGAGCACGTTTTGAGGTATTGAGGGAGCACTATCTGAGGTACTGAGGGAGCACTTTCTGAGGTATAGAGAAAGCACTTTCTGAGGTATTGAGGAAGCACTTTCTGAGGTACTGAGGGAGAACTATCTGAGGTATTGAGAAGCACTTTCTGAGGGACTCAGGGAGCACTTTCTGAGGTATTGAGAAAGCACTTTCTGAGGTACTGAGGGAGAACTAACTGAGGTACTAAGGGCGAACTATCTGAGGTATTGAGTGAGAACTATCTGAGGTATTGTGGGAGCACTATCTGAGGCATTGAGGGAAAACTATCTGAATATTGAGGTAGCACTTTCAGAGGTATTGAGGGAGAACTATCTGAGGTATTGAGGGAGCACTTTCTGAGGTATTGTGGAGTACTATCTGAGGCATAGAGGGAGAACTATCTGAGGTATTCAGGGAGCACTTTCAGAGGTATTGAGGGAGAACTACCTGAGGTATTGAGGAATCACTTTCCGAAGTACTGATGCAGAACTATCTGAGGTTCTGAGGGAGCAAGTTCTGAGGTATTGAGGGAGCACTATCTGAGGTACTGAGGGAGAACTATCTGAGGTATTGATGGAGCACTTTCTGAGGTATTGAGGGAGCACTATCTTAGGTACTGAGGGAGCACTTTCTAAGGTACAGAGGAAGCAAATTCTGAGGTATTGAGGGAGCACTATCTGAGGCATTGAGGGAGCACTTTCTGAAGTACTGATGGAACACTCTCTGAGGTATTGAGGGAGCACTTTCGAGGTATTGAGGGAGAACAACCAGAGGTATTGAGGGAGCACTTTCTGAGGTACTGATTAGGTTCTATCTGAGGTATTGAGGGAGCACCTTCTGAGGTACTGAGGGAGCACTTTCTGAGGTACTGTGGGACCACTTACTGAAGTATTGAGGGAGAACTATCTGAGGTATTGAGGGACCACGATCTGAGGAATTGAGGAAGCACTTTCTGAGGTATTGAGGGAGCACTTTCTGTGTTATTGAGGGTGCACTTTCTGAGGTATTTAGGGAGCACTTTCTGAGGAACTGAGTGAGAACTAACTGAGGTACTGAGGGAGAACTATTTGTGGTACTGAGGGAGCAGTTTCTGAGGTATTGAGGGAGCACTTTCTGACGTACTGAGGAAGCACCAGCTGAGGTTCTGAGTGAGTACTATCTGAGGTACTGAGGGAGCACTTTCTGATGTATTGAGGGAGCACTTTCTGAGGTACTGCGGGAGCACTATCTGAGGTATTGAGGGAGAAATATCTGAGGCATTGAGGGAGAACTATCTGAGGTATTGAGGGAGAACTATCTGAGGTATTGTGGGAGCATTATCTGAGCTACTGTGGGAGCATTATCTGAGGTATTGAGGGAGAACTATCTGAGGTATTGAGGAGCACTATCTGAGGTATTGAGGGAGAAATATCTGAGGTATTGTGCGATCAATTTCAGAGGTTTTGAGGGAGTACTATCTGAGGTATTGAAGGAGAACTATCTTAGGTATTGAGGAAGCACTATCTGAGGTATTGGTGGAGCACCTTCTGAGGTATTGAGGTAGTACTTTCTGAGGTACTGAGGGGACACTTTCTGAGGTATTGAGGGAGCACTATCTGACGTACTGAGAAAGCACTATCAGAGGTTCTGATAGAGAACTATCTGAGGTATTGATGGAGCACTTTCTGAGGTATTGAGGGAGCATTTTCTGAGGTACTGAGGAGGTACTATCTGAGGTATTGAGGGAGCACCTTCTGAGGTACTGAGGAAGCAAAACCTGAGGTACTAAGGGAGCACTTTCTGAGGTACTGAGGGAGAACTATCTGAGGTACTGAGGGACCACTTACTGAAGTATTGACGGAGTACTATCTGAGGTATTGAGGGACCACTGTCTGAGGTATTGAGGAAGCACTTTCTGAGGTATTGAGGGAGCACTATCTGAGGTACTGAGGGAGCACTTTCTGTGGTATTGAGGGTGCACTTTCTGAGGTATTTAGGGAGCACTTTCTGAGGAACTGAGTGAGAACTAACTGAGGTACTGAGGGAGAACTATTTGAGGTACTGAGGGAGCAGTTTCTGAGGTATTGAGGGAGCACTTTCTGACGTACTGAGGAAGCACCAGCTGAGGTTCTGAGTGAGTACTATCTGAGGTACTGAGGGAGCACTTTCTGATGTATTGAGGGAGCACTTTCTGAGGTACTGCGGGAGCACTATCTGAGGTATTGAGGGAGAAATATCTGAGGCATTGAGGGAGAACTATCTGAGGTATTGAGGGAGAACTATCTGAGGTATTGTGGGAGCATTATCTGAGCTACTGTGGGAGCATTATCTGAGGTATTGAGGGAGAACTATCTGAGGTATTGAGGAGCACTATCTGAGGTATTGAGGGAGAAATATCTGAGGTATTGTGCGATCAATTTCAGAGGTTTTGAGGGAGCACTATCTGAGGTATTGAAGGAGAACTATCTTAGGTATTGAGGAAGCACTATCTGAGGTATTGGTGGAGCACCTTCTGAGGTATTGAGGTAGTACTTTCTGAGGTACTGAGGGGACACTTTCTGAGGTATTGAGGGAGCACTATCTGACGTACTGAGAAAGCACTATCAGAGGTTCTGATAGAGAACTATCTGAGGTGTTGATGGAGCACTTTCTGAGGTATTGAGGGAGCATTTTCTGAGGTACTGAGGAGGTACTATCTGAGGTATTGAGGGAGCACCTTCTGAGGTACTGAGGAAGCAAAACCTGAGGTACTAAGGGAGCACTTTCTGAGGTACTGAGGGAGAACTATCTGAGGTACTGAGGGACCACTTACTGAAGTATTGACGGAGTACTATCTGAGGTATTGAGGGAGAAATATCTGAGGTATTGAGGAAGCACTTTCTGAGGTATTGAGGGAGCACTTTTTGAGATATTGAGGGAGCACTATCTGAGGTACTGAGGTAGCACTTTCTGAGGTATTGAGAAAGCACTTTCTGAGGTATTGAGGAAGCACTTTCTGAGGTACCGAGAGAGCACTATCTGAGGTATTGAGAAGCACTTTCTGAGGGACTTAGGGAGCACTTTCTGAGGTATTGAGAAAGCACTTTCTGAGGTCCTGAGGGAGAACTTTCTGAGGTACTGAGGGAGCACTATCTGAGGTATTGAGAAGCACTTTCTGAGGGACTCAGGGAGCACTTTCTGAGGTATTGAGAAAGCACTTTCTGAGGTACTGAGGGAGAACTAACTGAGGTACTGAGGGAGCACTTTCTGAGGTACTGAGGGCGAACTATCTGAGGTATTGAGTGAGAACTATCTGAGGTATTGTGGGAGCACTATCTGAGGCATTGAGGGAAAACTATCTGAGGTATTGAGGTAGCACTTTCTGAGGTATTGAGGGAGCACTATCTGAGGTACTGAGGGAGCACTTTCTGTGGTATTGAGGGTGCACTTTCTGAGGTATTTAGGGAGCACTTTCTGAGGAACTGAGTGAGAACTAACTGAGGTACTGAGGGAGAGCTATTTGAGGTACTGAGGGAGCAGTTTCTGAGGTATTGAGGGAGCACTTTCTGACGTACTGAGGAAGCACCAGCTGAGGTTCTGAGTGAGTACTATCTGAGGTACTGAGGGAGTACTTTCTGATGTATTGAGGGAGCACTTTCTGAGGTACTGCGGGAGCACTATCTGAGGTATTGAGGGAGAAATATCTGAGGCATTGAGGGAGAACTATCTGAGGTATTGAGGGAGAACTATCTGAGGTATTGTGGGAGCATTATCTGAGCTACTGTGGGAGCATTATCTGAGGTATTGAGGGAGAACTATCTGAGGTATTGAGGAGCACTATCTGAGGTATTGAGGGAGAAATATCTGAGGTATTGTGCGATCAATTTCAGAGGTTTTGAGGGAGCACTATCTGAGGTATTGAAGGAGAACTATCTTAGGTATTGAGGAAGCACTATCTGAGGTATTGGTGGAGCACCTTCTGAGGTATTGAGGTAGTACTTTCTGAGGTACTGAGGGGACACTTTCTGAGGTATTGAGGGAGCACTATCTGACGTACTGAGAAAGCACTATCAGAGGTTCTGATAGAGAACTATCTGAGGTGTTGATGGAGCACTTTCTGAGGTATTGAGGGAGCATTTTCTGAGGTACTGAGGAGGTACTATCTGAGGTATTGAGGGAGCACCTTCTGAGGTACTGAGGAAGCAAAACCTGAGGTACTAAGGGAGCACTTTCTGAGGTACTGAGGGAGAACTATCTGAGGTACTGAGGGACCACTTACTGAAGTATTGACGGAGTACTATCTGAGGTATTGAGGGAGAAATATCTGAGGTATTGAGGAAGCACTTTCTGAGGTATTGAGGGAGCACTTTTTGAGATATTGAGGGAGCACTATCTGAGGTACTGAGGTAGCACTTTCTGAGGTATTGAGAAAGCACTTTCTGAGGTATTGAGGAAGCACTTTCTGAGGTACTGAGAGAGCACTATCTGAGGTATTGAGAAGCACTTTCTGAGGGACTTAGGGAGCACTTTCTGAGGTATTGAGAAAGCACTTTCTGAGGTACTGAGGGAGAACTTTCTGAGGTACTGAGGGAGCACTATCTGAGGTATTGAGAAGCACTTTCTGAGGGACTCAGGGAGCACTTTCTGAGGTATTGAGAAAGCACTTTCTGAGGTACTGAGGGAGAACTAACTGAGGTACTGAGGGAGCACTTTCTGAGGTACTGAGGGCGAACTATCTGAGGTATTGAGTGAGGACTATCTGAGGTATTGTGGGAGCACTATCTGAGGCATTGAGGGAAAACTATCTGAGGTATTGAGGTAGCACTTTCTGAGGTATTGAGGGAGAACTATCTGAGGTATTGAGGGAGCATTTTCTGAGGTATTGTGGTAGAACTACCTGAGGTATTGAGGAATCTCTATCTGAGGTACTGATGGAGCACTTTCTGAGGAATTGAGGGAGCACTATCTGAGGTACTGAGGGAGCACTTTCTGAGGTACAGAGGAAGCACATTCTGAGGTATTAAGGGAGCACGTTCTGAGGTATTGTGGGAGCACTTGCTGAGGTATTGTGAAGCACTTTCTGAGGTACAGAGGGAGCACTTTCTGAGGTATTGAGGGAGCACTATCTGAGGTACTGAGGGAACAAGTTCTGAGGTATTCAGGAAGCACTCTCTGAGGTACTGAGCGAGAACTATTCGAGGTACTGAGGGAGCACTTTCTGAGGTATTGAGGGATCACTTTGTGAGGTACTGCGGGAGCACTACCTGAGGTATTGAGGGAGAACTATCTGAGGTATTGAGGGAGCTCTTTCAGAGGTATTGAGGGAGAAATATCTGAGGGATTGAGGGAGCATTATCTGAGGTATTGAGGGAGAACTATCTGTGGTATTGAGGAGCACTATCTGAGGTATTGAGGGAGAACTATCTGAGGTATTGAGCGATCAATTTCAGAGGTTTTGAGGGAGCACTATCTGAGGTATTGAAGGAGAACTATCTTAGGTATTGAGGAAGCACTCTCTGAGGTATTGATGGAGCACTTTCTGAGGTATTGAGGTAGTACTTTCTTGGGTACTGAGGGGACACTTTCTGAGGTATTGAGGGAGCACGATCTGACGTACTGAGAAAGCACTATCAGAGGTTCTGATAGAGAACTATCTGAGGTATTGATGGAGCACTTTCTGAGGTATTGAGGGAGCATTTTCTGAGGTACTGATGGAACACTCTCGGAGGTATTGAGGGAGCACTTTCGAGGTATTGAGGGAGAACGACCTGAGGTATTAAGGGAGCAATTTCTGAGGTACTGAGGAGGTACTATCTGAGGTATTGAGGGAGCACCTTCTGAGGTACTGAGGAAGCAAAACCTGAGGTACTAAGGGAGCACTTTCTGAGGTACTGTGGGAGAACTATCTGAGGTACTGAGGGACCACTTACTGAAGTATTGAGGGAGAACTATCTGAGGTATTGAGGGACCACTATCTGAGGTATTGAGGAAGCACTTTCTGAGGTTTGAAGGGAGCACGTTTTGAGGTATTGAGGGAGCACTATCTGAGGTACTGAGGGAGCACTTTCTGAGGTATAGAGAAAGCACTTTCTGAGGTATTGAGGAAGCACTTTCTGAGGTACTGAGGGAGCACTTTCTGAGGTATTGAGAAAGCACTTTCTGAGGTATTGAGGAAGCACTTTCTGAGGTACTGAGAGAGCACTATCTGAGGTATTGAGAAGCACTTTCTGAGGGACTTAGGGAGCACTTTCTAAGGTATTGAGAAAGCACTTTCTGAGGTCCTGAGGGAGAACTTTCTGAGGTACTGAGGGAGCACTATCTGAGGTATTGAGAAGCACATTCTGAGGGACTCAGGGAGCACTTTCTGAGGTATTGAGAAAGCACTTTCTGAGGTACTGAGGGAGAACTAACTGAGGTACTGTGGGAGCACTTTCTGATGTACTGAGGGCGAACTATCTGAGGTATTGAGTGAGAACTATCTGAGGTATTGTGGGAGCACTATCTGAGGCATTGAGGGAAAACTATCTGAGGTATTGAGGTAGCACTTTCTGAGGTATTGAGGGAGAACTATCTGAGGTATTGAGGGAGCATTTTCTGAGGTATTGTGGGAGAACTACCTGAGGTATTGAGCAATTTCTATCTGAGCTACTGATGGAGCACTTTCTGAGGAATTGAGGGAGCACTATCTGAGGTACTGAGGGAGCACTTTCTGAGGTACAGAGGAAGCACATTCTGAGGTATTGAGGGAGCACTTTCTGAGGTATTGAGGGAGCACTTGCTGAGGTATTGTGAAGCACTTTCTGAGGTACAGAGGGAGCACTTTCTGAGGTACTGTGGGAGAACTATCTGAGGTACTGAGGGACCACTTACTGAAGTATTGAGGGAGAACTATCTGAGGTATTGAGGGACCACTATCTGAGGTATTGAGGAAGCACTTTCTGAGGTTTGAAGGGAGCACGTTTTGAGGTATTGAGGGAGCACTATCTGAGGTACTGAGGGAGCACTTTCTGAGGTTTAGAGAAAGCACTTTCTGAGGTACTGAGGGAGAACTATCTGAGGTATTGAGAAGCACTTTCTGAGGGACTCAGGGAGCACTTTCTGAGGTATTGAGAAAGCACTTTCTGAGGTACTGAGGGAGAACTAACTGAGGTACTGAGGGCGAACTATCTGAGGTATTGAGTGAGAACTATCTGAGGTATTGTGGGAGCACTATCTGAGGCATTGAGGGAAAACTATCTGAATATTGAGGTAGCACTTTCAGAGGTATTGAGGGAGAACTATCTGAGGTATTGAGGGAGCACTTTCTGAGGTATTGTGGAGTACTATCTGAGGCATAGAGGGAGAACTATCTGAGGTATTGAGGGAGCACTTTCAGAGGTATTGAGGGAGAACTACCTGAGGTATTGAGGAATCACTATCTGAGGTACTGATGGAGCACTTACTGAGGAATTGAGGGAGCACTATCTGAGGTACTGAGGGAGCACCTTCTGAGGTACAGAGGAAGCTCATTCTGAGGTATTGAGGGAGCACTATCTGAGGTATTGAGGAGTCACTTTCTGAGGTATTGAGGAAGCACTTTCTGAGGTATTGAGGGAGCACTTGCTGAGGTATTGAGGAAGCACTTTCTGAGGTACAGAGGGAGCACTTTCTGAGGTATTGAGGGAGCACTATCTGACGTACTGTGGGAACAAGTTCTGAGGTATTCAGGAAGCACTCTCTGAGGTACTGAGGGAGAACTATTCGAGGGACTGAGGGAGCACTTTCTGAGGTATTAAGAGAGCACTATCTGAGGCATTGAGGGAGCAATATCTGAGGTACTGAGGGAGCACTTACTGAGGTATTTAGGGAGCACTTTCTGAGTTACTGAGTGAGAACTATCTGAGGTAATGAGGGAGAACTATCTGAGGTATTGAGGGAGCAGTTTCTGAGGTATTGATGGAGCACTTTGTGAGGTACTGCGGGAACACTACCTGAGGTATTGAGGGAGAACTATCTGAGGTATTGTGGGAGCACTATCTGAGGCATTGAGGGAGAACTATCTGTGGTACTGAGGGAGCACTTTCTGCGGTATTGAGGGAGCACTATCTGAGGTACTGAGGCAGAACTATCTGTGGTATTGATGGAGCACTTCCTGAGGTATTGAGGAAGCACTTTCTGAGGTACTGAGGGAGCACTTTCTGAGGTATTGAGGGAGCACTATCTGAGGTACTGAGGGAACAAGTTCTGAGGTATTCAGGAAGCACTCTCTGACGTACTGAGGTAGAACTATCTGAGGTACTGAGGGAGCACTTTCTGAGGTATTAAGGGAGCTTTATCTGAGGCATTGAGGGAGCAATATCTGAGGTATTGAGGGAGCACTTTCTGAGGTATTTAGGGAGCACTTTCTGAGGTACTGAGTGAGAACTATCTGAGGTACTGAGGGAGCAGTTTCTGAGGTATTGAGGGAGCACTTTCTAAGGTACTGCGGGAGCACCAGCTGAGGTTCTGAGTGAATACTATCTGAGGTACCGGTAGAGCACTTTCAGAGGTATTGAGGGAGAACTATCTGAGGTATTATTGGAGCACTATCTGAGGCATTGAGGGAGAAGTATCTGAGGCTTTGAGGAGCACTATCTGAGGTATTGAGCGAGAGCTATCTGAGGTATTGAGCGAGCACTTTCAGAGGTTTTGAGGGAGCACTCTCTGAGGTATTGAAGGAGAAAAACCTTTGGTATTGAGGGAGCACTCTCTGAGGTAATGATGGAGCACTTTCTAAGGTATTGAGGTAGCACTTGCTGAGGTACTGAGGGGACACTTTCTGAGGTATTGAGGGAGCACTATCTGACGTACTGAGGAAGCACTATCAGAGGTACTGATAGAGAACTATCTGAGGTATTGATGGAGCACTTTCTGAGGTATTGAGGGAGCACTTTCTGAGGTACTGATGGAACACTCTCTGTGGTATTGAGGGAGCACTTTCGAGGTATTGAAGGAGAAGTACCTGAGGTATTGAGGGAGCACTTTCTGAGGTACTGAGGAGGTACTATCTGAGGTATTGAGGGAGCACCTTCTGAGGTATTGAGGGAGCACCTTCTGAGGTACTGAGGGAGCACTTTCTGAGGTACTGAGGGACCACTTACTGAAGTATTGAGGGAGAACTATCTGAGGTATTGAGGGACCAGTATCTGAGGTATTGAGGAAGCACTTTCTGAGGTATTGAGGAAGCACTTTCTGAGGTATTGAGGGAACACTTTCTGAGGTATTGAGGGAGCACTATCTGAGGTATTGAGGGAGCACTATCTGTGGTATTGAGGGAGCACTATCTGAGGTATTGAGAAAGCACTTTCTGAGGTATTGAGGAAGCACTTTCTGAGGTACAGAGGGAGCACTTTCTGAGGTATTGAGGGAGCACTATCTGAGGTACTGAGTGAACAAGTTCTGAGGTATTCAGGAAGCACTCTCTGACGTACTGAGGGAGAACTATCTGAGGTACTGAGGGAGTATTTTCTGAGGTATTAAGGGAGCACTATCTGAGGCATTGAGGGAGCAATATCTGAGGTACTGAGGGAGCACTTTCTGAGGTATTTAGGGAGCACTTTCTGAGGTACTGAGTGAGAACTATCTGAGGTACTGAGGGAGAACTATCTGAGGTACTGAGGGAGCAGTTTCTGAGGTATTGAGGGAGCACTTTCTGACATACTGAGGAAGCACTAGCTGAGGTTCTGAGTGAGTACTCTCTGAGGTACTGAGGGAGCACTTTCTGAGGTACTGAGGGAGCACTTTCTGAGGTATTGAGGAAGCACTTTCTGAGGTATTGTGGGAGCACTATCTGTGGTATTGAGGGAGCACTCTCTGAGGTATTGAGAACGCACTTTCTGAGGTATTGCGGAAGCACTTTCTGAGGTATTGAGGGAACACCTTCTGAGGTATTGAGGGAGCATTATCTGAGGTATTGAGAAAGCACTTTCTGAGGTATTGAGGAAGCACTTTCTGAGGTACAGAGGGAGCACTTTCTGAGGTATTGAGGGAGCACTATCTGAGGTACTGAGTGAACAAGTTCTGAGGTATTCAGGAAGCACTCTCTGACGTACTGAGGGAGAACTATCTGAGGTACAGAGGGAGCACTTTCTGAGGTATTAAGGGAGCACTATCTGAGGCATTGAGGGAGCAATATCTGAGGTACTGAGGGAGCACTTTCTGAGGTATTTAGGGAGCACTTTCTGAGGTACTGAGTGAGAACTATCTGAGGTACTGAGGGAGAACTATCTGAGGTACTGAGGGAGCAGTTTCTGAGGTATTGAGGGAGCACTTTCTGACATACTGAGGAAGCACTAGCTGAGGTTCTGAGTGAGTACAATCTGAGGTACTGAGGGAGCACTTTCTGAGGTATTGAGGGAGCACTTTCAGAGTTACTGCGGGAGCACTATCTGAGGTATTGATGGAGAACTATCTGAGGTATTGTGGGAGCAGTATCTGAGGCATTGAGGGAGAACTATCTGAGGTATTGCGGGAGCACTTTCCGAGGTATTGAGGGAGAACTATCTGAGGTATTGAGGGAGCATTATCTGAGGTATTGTGGGAGAACTATCTGAGGTATTGAGGAGCACTATCTGAGGTATTGAGCGAGAACTATCTGAGGTATTGAGCGAACACTTTCAGAGGTTTTGAGGAAGCACTCTCTGAGGTATTGAAGGAGAACTATCTTAGGTATTGAGGGAGCACTGTCTGAGGTTTTGATGGAGTACTTTCTAAGGTATTGAGGTAGCACTTTCTGAGGTACTGAGGGGACACTTTCTGAGGTATTGAGGGACCACTATCTGACGTACTGAGGAAGCACTATCAGAGGTACTGATAGAGAACGATCTGAGGTATTGATGGAGCACTTTCTGAGGTACAGAGGAAGCACTTTCTGAGGTACTGATGGAGCACTCTCTGAGGTATTGAGGGAGCACATTCGAGGTATTGAGGGAGAACTACCTGGGGTATGGAGGGAGCACTTTCTGAGGTACTGAGGAGGTACTATCTGAGGTATTGAGGGAGCACCTTCTGAGGTACTGAGGGAACACTTTCTGAGGTACTGCGGGAGCACTATCTGAGGTATTGATGGAGAACTATCTGAGGTATTGTGGGAGCAGTAACTGAGGTACTGAGCGAGATCTATCTGAGGTATTGAGGGAGCACTTTCAGAGGTACTGAGGGAAATCTATCTGAGGTATTGAGCGAGCACTTTCAGAGTTTTTGAGGGAGAAATATCTGATGTATTGAAGGAGAACTATCTTAGGTATTGAGGGAGCACTCACTGAGGTATTGATGGAGCAATTTCTGAGATATTGAGGTAGCACTATCCGACGTACAGAGGAAGCACTATCAGAGGTACTAATGGAGAACTATCTGAGGTCTTGATGGAGCACTTTCTGAGGTATTGAGGGAGCAATTTCTGAGGTACTCATGGAACACTCTCTGAGGTACTGAGGGAGCACTTTCCAGGTATTGAGGTAGAAGTTCCTGAGTTATTGAGGGAGCACTTTCAGAGGTACTGAGGAAGCACTATCTGAGGTATTGAGGGAGCACCTTCTGAGGTATTGAGAAAGCACTTTCTGAGGTATTGAGGAACCACTATCTGACGTATTAAGGAAGCACTTTCTGAGGTATTGAGGAAGCACTTTCTGAGGTATTGAGGAAGCACTTTCTGAGGTACTGAGGGAGCACTTTCTGAGGTATTGAGGGAGCACTATCTGAGGAACTGAGGGAGCAAGTTCTGAGGTATTGAGAAAGCACTTTCTGAGGTATTGAGGAACCACTATCTGACGTATTAAGGAAGCACTTTCTGAAGTATTGAGGGAGCACTTTCTGAGGTATTGAGGAAGCACTTTCTGAGGTACTGAGGGAGCACTTCCTGAGGTATTGAGGGAGCACTATCTGAGGTACTGAGGGAGCAAGTTCTGAGGTATTGAGGAAGCTCACTCTGAGGTACTGAGGGAGAACTATCTGATGTATTGATGGAGCACTTTCTGAGATATTGAGGGAGCAGAATCTGAGGTACTGAATGAGCACTTTCTGAGGTACTGAGGAAGCACTTTCTGAGGTATGGAGGGAACATAATCTGATGTATTGCGGTAGCACTTTCTGAGGTATTGAGGGAGCACTTTCTGAGGTATGGAGGGAGCACTATCTGAGGTACTGATGCAGAACAATCTGTGGTATTGATGTAGCACTTTCTGAGGTATTGAGGAAGCACTTTCTGAGGTACTGAGGGAGCACTATCTGAGGTACTAATGGAACAAGTTCTGAGGTATTCAGGAAGCATTCTCTGAGGTACTGAGTGAGAACTATCTGAGGTACTGAGGGAGAGGTATCTGAGGTAGTGAGGGAGCAGTTTCTGAGGTATTGAGGGAGCACTTTCTGACCTACTGAGGAAGCACTTGCTGAGGTTCTGAGTGAGTACTATCTGAGGTACTGAGGGAGCACTTTCTGAGGTACTGAGGGAGAACTATCTGAGGTATTGAGGGAGAACTATCTGAGGTATTGTGGGAGCACTATCTGAGGTATTGAGGGAGAACTATCTGAGGTATTGAGGGCGCACTTTCAGAGGTATTGAGGGAGAACTATCTGAGGTATTGAGGGAGCACTATCTGATGTACTGAGGGAGAAATATCTGAGGTTTTGAGGAGCACTATCTGGGGTATTGAGGCAGAACTATCTGAGGTCTTGAGCGAGCACTTTCAGAGGTTTTGAGGCAGAACTATCTGATTTATTCAAGGAGAACTATCTGAGGTATTGAGGGAGCATTCTCTGAGGTATTGATGGAGCACTTTCTGAGGTATTCAGGTATCATTTTCTGAGGTACTGAGGGGACACTTTCTGAGGTATTGAGGGAGCACTATCTGACGTACTGAGGAAGCACTATCAGAGATACTGATGGAGAACTATCTGAGGTATTGATGGAGCACTTTCTGAGGTATTGAGGGAGCACTTTCTGAGGTACTGATGGAACACTCTCTGAGGTATTGAGGGAGCACTTTCGAGGTATTGAGGGAGTACTACCTGATATATTGAGGGAGCACTTTCTGAGGTACTGAGGAAACACTATCTGTGGTATTGAGGGAGCACTTTCGAGGTACTGAGGAAACACTATCTGAGGTACTGAGGACGCACTTTCTGAGGTACTGAGGGAGAACGATCTGAGGTACTGAGGGAACACTTTCTGAGGTATTGAGAAAGCACTTTCTGAGGTATTGAGGAAGCAATTTCTGAGGTATTGAGGGAGCACTTTCTGAGGTATTGAGGAAGCACATCCTGAGGTATTGAGGGAGCACTTTCTGAGGTATTGAGGGAGCACTATCTGAGGTACTGAGGGAGCACTTTCTGAGGTATTGAGAAAGCACTTTCTGAGGTATTGAGGGAGCACTATCTGAGGTACTGAGGGAGCACTTTCTGAGGTGCTGAGGGAGCACTTTCTGAGGTATTGAGGAAGCACTTTCTGAGGTATTGAGGGAACACAATCTGATGTATTGAGAAAGCACTTTCTGAGGTATTGAGGGAGCACTTTCTGAGGTATTGAGGGAGCACTATCTGAGGTACTGAGGCAGAACTATATGTGGTATTGAGAAAGCACTTGCTGAGGTATTGAGGAAGCACTTTCTGAGGTACTGAGGGAGCGCTTTCTGAGGCATTGAGGTAGCACTATCTGAGGTACTGAGGGAACAAGTTCTGAGGCATTCAGGAAGCACTCTCTGAGGTACTGAGGGACAACTACCTGAGGTACTGAGGGAGCACATTCTGAGGTACTGAGTGAGAACTCTCTGAGGTACTGAGGGAGAACGATCTGAGGTACTGAGGGAGCAGATTCTGAGGTATTGAGGGAGCATTTTCTGACCTACTGAGAAAGCACTAGCTGAGGTTCTGAGTGAGTACAATCTGAGACACTGAGGGAACACTTTCTGACGTATAGAGGGAGCACTTTCTGAGGTACTGAGGGAGAACTGTCTGAGGTATTGAGGGAAAACTATCTGAGGTATTGAGGGAGAACTCTCTGAGGTATTGAGGGAGCACTATCTGAGGTACTGATGGAAAACTATCTGATGTATTGATGTCGAAATATCTTACGTATTGAGGGGGCATTCTCTGAGTTATTGATGGAGCACTTTCTGAGGTATTGAGGTAGCACTTTCTGAGGTACTGAGGGGACACTTTCTGAGGTATTGAGGGAGCACTATCTGACGTACTAAGGAAGCACTATCAGAGGTACTAATGGAGAAGTATCTGAGGTATTGATTGGGCACTTTCTGAGGTATTCAGGGAGCAGTTTCTGAGGTATTGACGGAGCACTTTCTCAGGTACTGATGGAACACTCTCTGAGGTATTGAGGGAGCACTTTCGAGGTATTGAGGGAGAACTACCTGAGGTATTGAGGGTGCACTTTCTGAGGTACTGAGGAAGCACTATCAGAGGTATTGAGGGAGCACCTTCTGAGGTACTGAGGAAGCACTATCTGAGGTACTGAGGAAGCACTTTCTGAGGTACTGAGGGAGAACTATCTGAGGTACTGAGGGAGCACTTTCTGAAGTATTGAGGGAGCACTTTCTGAGGTATTGAGGGACCACTATCTGAGGTATTGAGGAGGCACTTTCTCAGGTATTAAGGGAGCACTTTTTGAGGTATTGAGGGAGCACTATCTGTGGTACTGAGAGAGCACTTTCTGAGGTATTGAGAAAGCAATTGCTGTGGTATTGAGGAAGCACTTTCTGCCGTATTGAGGGAGCACTATCTGAGGTATTGAGGAAGCACTTTCTGAGGTACTGAGGGAGCACTTACAGAGGTATTGAGGAAGAACTATCTGAGGTACTGAGGGAGCACTTTCTGAGGTATTGAGGGAGAACTATCTGTGGTATTGAGGGAGCACTTACAGAGGTATTGAGGAAGAACTATCTGAGGTATTGAGGTAGCACTTTCTGAGGTACTGAGGGGACACTTTCTGAGGTATTGAGGGAGCACTATCTGACGTACTAAGGAAGCACTATCAGAGGTACTAATGGAGAAGTATCTGAGGTATTGATTGGGCACTTTCTGAGGTATTCAGGGAGCAGTTTCTGAGGTATTGACGGAGCACTTTCTGAGGTACTGATGGAACACTCTCTGAGGTATTGAGGGAGCACTTTCGAGGTATTGAGGGAGAACTACCTGAGGTATTGAGGGTGCACTTTCTGAGGTACTGAGGAAGCACTATCAGAGGTATTGAGGGAGCACCTTCTGAGGTACTGAGGAAGCACTATCTGAGGTACTGAGGAAGCACTTTCTGAGGTACTGAGGGAGAACTATCTGAGGTACTGAGGGAGCACTTTCTGAAGTATTGAGGGAGCACTTTCTGAGGTATTGAGGGACCACTATCTGAGGTATTGAGGAGGCACTTTCTCAGGTATTAAGGGAGCACTTTTTGAGGTATTGAGGGAGCACTATCTGTGGTACTGAGAGAGCACTTTCTGAGGTATTGAGAAAGCACTTGCTGTGGTATTGAGGAAGCACTTTCTGCCGTATTGAGGGAGCACTATCTGAGGTATTGAGGAAGCACTTTCTGAGGTACTGAGGGAGCACTTACAGAGGTATTGAGGAAGAACTATCTGAGGTACTGAGGGAGCACTTTCTGAGGTATTGAGGGAGAACTATCTGTGGTATTGAGGGAGCACTTACAGAGGTATTGAGGAAGAACTATCTGAGGTATTGAGGGAGCACTTTCTAAGGTATTGAGGGAGCACTATCTGAGGTACTGAGGGAGCAAGTTCTGAGGTATTGAGGAAGCAAACTCTGAGGTACTGAGGGAGAACTATCTGAGGTATTGATGGAGCACTTTCTGAGGTATTGAGGGAGCACTATCTGAGGTACTGAGTGAGCAGTTTCTGAGGTATTGAGGAAGCACTTTCTGAGGTATTGAGGGAACACAATCTGATGTATTGAGGAAGCACTTTCTGAGGTATTGAGGGAGCACTTTCTGAGGTATTGAGGGAGCACTTTCTGAGGTATTGAGGGAGCACTATCTGAGGTATTGAGGCAGAACTATCTGTGGTATTGATGGAGCACTTGCTGAGGTATTGAGGAAGCACTTTCTGAGGTGTTGAGGGAGCACGTTCAGAGGTATTGAGGGAGCACTATCTGTGGTACTGAGGGAACAAGTTCTGAGGTAATCAGGAAGCACTCTCTGAGGTACTGAGTGAGAACTATCCGAGGTACTGAGGGAGCAGTTTCTGAGGTATTGAATGAGCACTTTCTGACGTACTGAGGAAGCACGAGCTGAGGTTCTGAGTGAGTACTATCTGAGGTACTGAGGGATCACTTTCTGAGGTTTTGCGAGAGCACTTTCTGAGGTATTGTGTGAGCATAATCTGAGGCATTGTGGGAAAACTATCTGAGGTATTGAGGGAGAACTATCTGAGGTATTGTGGGAGCACTATCTGAGGTATTGTGTGAGCATAATCTGAGGCATTGTGGGAAAACTATCTGAGGTATTGAGGGAGCACTATCTGAGGTATTGAGGAATAACTATCTGAGGCATTGAGGAGCACTATCTGAGGTATTGAGGGAGAACTATATGAGGTATTGAGCGAGCAGTTTCAGAGGTTTTGAGGGAGAACTATCTGATGTCTTGAAGGAGAACTATCTTTGGTATTGAGGGAGCCCTCTCTGAGGTATTGATGGAGCACTTTCTGTCGTATTGAGGGAGCACTTTCTGAGGTATTGAGGGAGCACTATCTGAGGTACTGAGGGAGCACTTTCTGAGGTATTGAGGAAGGACTTTCTGAGGTATTGTGGAATCACTTTCTGAGATATTGAGGGAGCACTATCTGAGGTATTGAGGAAGCACTTTCTGAGGTACTGAGGAAGCACTTTCTGAGGTAATGAGGGAGCACTTCCTGAGGTACTGAGGGAGCACTTTCTGAGCTATTGAGGAAGCACTTTGTGAGGTATTGAGGGAACACAGTCTGATGTATTGAGGAAGCACTTTATGAGGTATTGAGGGAGCACTTTCTGAGGTATTGAGGGAGAACTCTGTGAGGTATTGAGGGAGCACTTGCTGAGGTACTGATGGAACACTTTCTGAGGTGTTGAGGAAGCACTTTCTGTGGTATTGAGGGAGCATTATCTGAGGTATTGAGGGACCACTATCTGAGGTATTGAGGGAGCAATTTCAGAGGTTTTGAGGGAGCACTTTCTGAGGTGTTGAGGAAGCACTTTCTGAGGTATTGAGGGAGCACTTATTGAGGTATTGAGGGAGCACTTTCTGAGGTGTTGAGGAAGCACTTTCTGAGGTATTGAGGAAGCACTTTCTGAGGTACTGAGGGAGCACTTTCTGAGGTATTGAGGGAGAACTATCTGAGGTATTGAGGGAGCACTTTCTGAGAGACTGAGGGAGCACTTTCTGAGGTATTGAGGGAGCACTATCTGAGGTACTGAGGGAGCACTTTCTGAGGTATTGAGGAAGGACGTTCTGAGGTATTGTGGAATCACTTTCTGAGATATTGAGGGAGCACTATCTGAGGTATTGAGGAAGCACTTTCTGAGGTACTGAGGAAGCACTTTCTGAGGTACTGAGGGAGCACTTCCTGAGGTACTGAGGGAGCACTTTCTGAGCTATTGAGGAAGCACTTTGTGAGGTATTGAGGGAACACAGTCTGATGTATTGAGGAAGCACTTTATGAGGTATTGAGGGAGCACTTTCTGAGGTATTGAGGGAGAACTCTGTGAGGTATTGAGGGAGCACTTGCTGAGGTATTGATGGAACACTTTCTGAGGTGTTGAGGAAGCACTTTCTGTGGTATTGAGGGAGCATTATCTGAGGTATTGAGGGACCACTATCTGAGGTATTGAGGGAGCAATTTCAGAGGTTTTGAGGGAGCACTTTCTGAGGTGTTGAGGAAGCACTTTCTGAGGTATTGAGGGAGCACTTATTGAGGTATTGAGGGAGCACTTTCTGAGGTGTTGAGGAAGCACTTTCTGAGGTATTGAGGCAGCGCTATCTGAGTTATTGAGGGACCACTCTCTGAGGTATTGAGGGAGCAATTTCAGAGGTTTTGAGGGGGCTCTTTCTGAGGTGTTGAGGAAGCACTTTCTGCGGTATTGAGGGAGCATTATCTGAGGTATTGAGGGACCACTATCTGAGGTATTGAGGGAGCAATTTCAGAGGTTTTGAGGGAGCACTTTCTGAAGTGTTGAGGAAGCACTTTCTAAGGTATTGAGGGAGCACTTGCTGAGGTATTGAGGGAACACTTTCAAAGGTATTGAGGGAGCGCTATCTGAGGTATTGAGGGACCACTATCTAAGGTATTGTGGGAGCAATTTCAGAGGTTTTGAGGGAGCACTTTCTGAGGTGTTGAGGAAGCACTTTCAGAGGTATTGAGGGAGCACTTGCTGAGGTATTGAGGGAGCACTTTCTGAGGTATTGAGGAAGCACTTTCTGAGGTATTGAGGCAGCGCTACCTGAGTTATTGAGGGACCACTCTGAGGTATTGAGGGAGCAATTTCAGAGGTTTTGAGGGAGAACTATCTTAGGTATTGAGTGAGCACTGTCTGAGGTATTGATGGAGCACTTTCTGAAGTATTGAGGGAGCACTATCTGACGTACTGAGGAAGCACTTTCTAAGGTATTGAGGGAGCACTTCCAGAGGTATTGAGGGAGAATTATCTGAGGTATTGAGGGAGCACTATCTGAGGTACTGAGGGAGAACTATCTGAGGTTTTGAGGAGCACTATCTGAGGTACTGGGGGAGAACTATCTGAGGTGTTGAGGAAGCACTTTCTGCGGTATTGAGGGAGCATTATCTGAGGTATTGAGGGACCACTATCTGAGGTATTGAGTGAGCAATTTCAGAGGTTTTGAGGGAGTACTTTCTGAGGTGTTGAGGAAGCACTTTCTAAGGTATTGAGGGAGCACTTGCTGAGGTATTGAGGGAGCACTTTCAAAGGTATTGAGGGAGCGCTATCTGAGGTATTGAGGGACCACTATCTGAGGTATTGTGGGAGCAATTTCAGAGGTTTTGAGGGAGCACTTTCTGAGGTGTTGAGGAAGCACTTTCTGAGGTATTGAGGGAGCACTTGCTGAGGTATTGAGGGAGCACTTTGTGAGGTGTTGAGGAAGCACTTTCTGAGGTATTGAGACAGCGCTATCTGAGTTATTGAGGAACCACTCTCTGAGGTATTGAGGGAGCAATTTCAGAGGTTTTGAGGGAGAACTATCTGACGTATTGTGGGAGAACTATCTTAGGTATTGAGTGAGCACTGTCTGAGGTATTGATGGAGCACTTTCTGAAGTATTGAGGGAGCACTATCTGACGTACTGTGGAAGCACTTTCTGAGGTATTGAGGGAGCACTTCCAGAGGTATTGAGGGAGAACTATCTGAGGTATTGAGCAAGCACTTTCAGAGGTTTTGAGGGAGAACTGTCTGAGGTAATGAAGGAGAACTATCTTAGGTATTGAGGGAGCATTCTCTGAGGTATTGATGGAGCACTTTCTGAGGTATTGAGGTGGCAATTTCTGAGGTACTGAGGGGAAAGTTTCTGAGGTAATGAGGGAGCACTATCTGACGTACTGAGGAAGCACTATCAGAGGTACTAATAGAGAACTATCTGAGGTATTGAGGGAGCACTTTCTGAGGTACTGATGGAACACTCTCTGAGGTATTGAGGGAGCACTTTCGAGGTATTGAGGGAGCACTATCTGAGGTATTGAGGAAGCACTTTCTGAGGTATTGAGGAAGCTCTTTCTGAGGTACTGAGGCAGCGCTACCTGAGTTATTGAGGGACCACTCTGAGGTATTGAGGGAGCAATTTCAGAGGTTTTGAGGGAGAACTATCTGACGTATTGTGGGAGAACTATCTTAGGTATTGAGTGAGCACTGTCTGAGGTATTGATGGAGCACTTTCTGAAGTATTGAGGGAGCACTATCTGACGTACTGAGGAAGCACTTTCTGAGGTATTGAGGGAGCACTTCCAGAGGTATTGAGGGAGAATTATCTGAGGTATTGAGGGAGCACTATCTGAGGTACTGAGGGAGAACTATCTGAGGTTTTGAGGAGCACTATCTGAGGTATTGGGGGAGAACTATCTGAGGTGTTGAGGAAGCACTTTCTGCGGTATTGAGGGAGCATTATCTGAGGTATTGAGGGACCACTATCTGAGGTATTGAGGGAGCAATTTCAGAGGTTTTGAGGGAGCACTTTCTGAGGTGTTGAGGAAGCACTTTCTAAGGTATTGAGGGAGCACTTGCTGAGGTATTGAGGGAGCACTTTCAAAGGTATTGAGGGAGCGCTATCTGAGGTATTGAGGGACCACTATCTGAGGTATTGTGGGAGCAATTTCAGAGGTTTTGAGGGAGCACTTTCTGAGGTGTTGAGGAAGCACTTTCTGAGGTATTGAGGGAGCACTTGCTGAGGTATTGAGGGAGCACTTTGTGAGGTGTTGAGGAAGCACTTTCTGAGGTATTGAGACAGCGCTATCTGAGTTATTGAGGAACCACTCTCTGAGGTATTGAGGGAGCAATTTCAGAGGTTTTGAGGGAGAACTATCTGACGTATTGTGGGAGAACTATCTTAGGTATTGAGTGAGCACTGTCTGAGGTATTGATGGAGCACTTTCTGAAGTATTGAGGTAGCACTATCTGACGTACTTTGGAAGCACTTTCTGAGGTATTGAGGGAGCACTTCCAGAGGTATTGAGGGAGAACTATCTGAGGTATTGAGCAAGCACTTTCAGAGGTTTTGAGGGAGAACTGTCTGAGGTAATGAAGGAGAACTATCTTAGGTATTGAGGGAGCATTCTCTGAGGTATTGATGGAGCACTTTCTGAGGTATTGAGGTGGCAATTTCTGAGGTACTGAGGGGAAAGTTTCTGAGGTAATGAGGGAGCACTATCTGACGTACTGAGGAAGCACTATCAGAGGTACTAATAGAGAACTATCTGAGGTATTGAGGGAGCACTTTCTGAGGTACTGATGGAACACTCTCTGAGGTATTGAGGGAGCACTTTCGAGGTATTGAGGGAGCACTATCTGAGGTATTGAGGAAGCACTTTCTGAGGTATTGAGGAAGCTCTTTCTGAGGTACTGAGGGAGCACTTTCTGAGGTATTGAGGGAGCACTATCTGAGGTACTAAGGGAGGAAGTTCTGAAGTATTGAGGAAGCACACTCTGAGGTGCTGAGGGAGAACTATCTGAGGTATTGATGGAGCACTTTCTGAGGTATTGAGGGAGCACTATCTGAGGTACTGAGAGAGCACTTTCTGCGGTATTGAGGAAGCACTTTCTGAGGTATTGAGGGAACACAATCTGATGTATTGAGGAAGCATTTTATGAGGTATTGAGGGAGCACTTTCTGAGGTATTGAGGGAGCACTATCTGAGGTACTGAGGGAGCACTTCCTCAGGTATTGAGGGAGCACTTTCTGAGGTACTGAGGGAACAAGTTCTGAGGTATTGAGGAAGCACTCTCTGAGGTACTGAGTGAGAACTATCTGAGGTACTGAGTGAGAACTATCTGAGGTACTGAGGGAGCACTTTCTGAGGTATTAAGGGAGCACTATCTGAGGCATTGAGGGAGCAATATCTGAAGTACTGAGGGAGCACTTTCTGAAGTGTTTAGGGAGCACTTTCTGAGGTACTGAGTGAGAACTATCTGAGGTACTGAGGGAGCAGTTTCTGAGCTATTGAGGGAGCACTTTCTGACATACTGAGGAAGCACTAGCTGAGGTTCTGAGTGAGTACTATCTGAGGTACTGAGGGAGCACTCTCTGAGGTACTGAGGGAGCACTTTCTGAGATATTAAGGGAGCACTGTCTGAGGTATTGAGAGAGCACTTTCTGAGGTTTTTAAAGGAGCACTGTCTGAGGTACTGAGGAAGCATTATCTGAGGAACTGATGGAGAACTATCTGAGGTACTGAGGGATCACTTTCTGAGGTATTGAGGGAGCACTTTCAGAGTTATTCAGGCAGACCTATCCGAGGTACTGAGGGAGCACTATCTGAGGTATTGAGGGAGAACTATCTGAATTTTTGAGGGAGAACTATCTGAGGTATTGAAGGAGAACTATCTTAGGTATTGAGGGAGCCCTCTCTGAGGTATTGATGGAGCACTTTCTGTGGTATTGAGGTCGCAAATTCTGAGGTACTGAGGGGACACTTTCTGAGGTATTGAGGGAGCACTATCTGACGTACTGAGGAAGCACTATCAGAGGTACTGATGGAGAACTATCTGAGGTATTGATGGAGCACTTTCTGAGATATTGAGGGAGCACTTTCGAGGTATTGAGGGAGAACTACCTGAGGTATTGAGGGAGCACTTCCTGAGATACTGAGGAAGCACTATCTGAGGTATTGAGGGGGCACCTTCTGAGGTACTGAGGAAGCACTATCTGAGGTACTGAGGGAGCACTTTTTGAGGTACTGAGGGAGAACTATCTGAGGTACTGAGGGACCAAATTCTGAAGTATTGAGGGAGCACTTTCTGAGGTATTGAGGGACCACGATCTGAGGTATTGCGGAAGCACTTTCTGACGTATTGAGGGAGCACTTTCTGAGGTATTGAGCGAGCACTATTTGAGGTACTGAGGGAGCACTTTCTGAGGTATTGAGGGAGCACTTTCTGAGGTATTGTGGAAGCACTTTCTGAGGTATTGAGGAAGTACTATCTGAGGTATTGAGGAAGCGCTTTCTGAGGTATTGAGGAAGCACTTTCTGAGGTACTGAGTGAGCACTTTCTGAGATATTGAGGGAGCCCTATCTGAGGTACTGAGGGAGCAAGTTCTGAGGTATTGAGGAAGCACACTCTGAGGTACTGAGGGAGAACTATCTGAAGTATTAATGGAGCACTTTCTGAGGTATTGAGGGAGCACTATCTGATGTACTGAGGGAGCACTTTCTGAGCTATTGTGGAAGCACTTTCTGAGGTATTGAGGGAACACAATCTGATGTATTGAGGAAGCACTTTTTGTGGTATTGAGGGAGCACTTTCTGAGGTATTTAGGGAGAACTATCTGAGGTACTGAGGCAGAATTTCCTGAGTTACTGAGGGAGCACTTTCTGACGTATTAAGGGAGCACTATCTGAGGCATTGAGGGGGCAATGTCTGAGGTACTGTGGGAGCACTTTCTGAGGTACTGAGCGAGAACTACCTGAGGGTCTGAGGGAGTACTATCTGAGGTACTGAGGGGGCACTTTCTGAGGTACTGAAAGAGCACTTTCTGAGGTACTGCGGGAGCACTTTCAAGGTATTGAGGGAGAACTATCTGAGGTATTGAGGGAGCACTATCTGAGGTATTGAGGGAGCACCATCTGAGGTATTGAGGGAGAACTATCTTAGGTATTGAGGGAGCACTTTCAGAGGTATTGAGGGAGATCTATCAGAGGTATTGAGGGAGCACTTTCTGAGGTATGGAGGGAGCACCGTCTGAGGTACTGAGGAAGCACTATCTGAGGTATTGATGGAGCACTTTCTGAGGTATTGAGGGAGCACTTCCTGAGGTACTGAGGAAGCACTATCTGAGGTATTGAGGGGGCACCTTCTGAGGTACTGAGGAAGCACTATCTGAGGTACTGAGGGAGCACTTTTTGAGGTACTGAGGGAGAACTCTCTGAGGTACTGAGGGCCCACATTCTGAAGTATTGAGGGAGCACTTTCTGAGGTATTGAGGGACCACTATCTGAGGTATTGCGGAAGCACTTTCTGACGTATTGAGGGAGCACTTTCTGAGGTATTGAGCGAGCACTATTTGAGGTACTGAGGGAGCACTTTCTGAGGTATTGAGGGAGCACTTTCTGCGGTATTGTGGAAGCACTTTCTGAGGTATTGAGGAAGTACTATCTGAGGTATTGAGGAAGCACTTTCTGAGGTACTGAGGGAGCACTTCCTGAGATATTGAGGGAGCCCTATCTGAGGTACTGAGGGAGCAAGTTCTGAGGTATTGAAGAAGCACACTCTGAGGTACTGAGGGAGAACTATCTGAGGTATTAATGGAGCACTTTCTGAGGTATTGAGGGAGCACTATCTGAAATACTGAGGGAGCACTTTCTGAGCTATTGTGGAAGCACTTTCTGAGGTATTGCGGGAACACAATCTGTTGTATTGAGGAAGCACTTTCTGAGGTATTGAGGGAGCACTTTCTGAGGTATTTAGGGAGAACTATCTGAGGTACTGAGGCAGAATTTCCTGAGTTACTGAGGGAGCACTTTCTGAGGTATTAAAGGAGCACTATCTGAGGCATTGAGGGGGCAATGTCTGAGGTACTGAGGGAGCACTATCTGAGGTACTGAGCGAGAACTACCTGAGGTTCTGAGGGAGTACTATCTGGGGTACTGAGGGAGCACTTTCTGAGGTACTGAGGGAGCACTTTCTGAGGTACTGCGGGAGCACTTTCAGAGGTATTGAGGGAGAACTATCTGAGGTATTGAGGGAGCACTATCTGAGGTATTGAGGGAGCACCATCTGAGGTATTGAGGGAGAACTATCTTAGGTATTGAGGGAGCACTTTCAGAGGTATTGAGGGAGAACTATCAGAGGAATTGAGGGAGCACTTTCTGAGGTATTGAGGGAGCACCTTCTGAGGTACTGAGGAAGCACTATCTGAGGTATTGAGCGAGCACTACCTGAGGTACTGAGGGAGAACTATCTGAAGTACTGAGGGAGAACTATCTGAGGTACTGAGGGAGTACTATCTTAGGTCCTGAGGGAGAAATATCTGAGGTACTGAGTGATCACTTTCTGAAGTATTGAGGGAGCACTTTCGGAGGTACTGAGGGAGTACTATCTTCGGTTCTGAGGGAGAATTATCTGAGGTACTGAGGGAAAACTTTCTGAGGTGTTGAGGGAGAAGTATCTGAGGTACTGAGGGAGCACTTTTTGAGTTATTGAGGCAGCACTATCTGAGGTACTGAGGGAGAACTATCTGAGGTAGTGTGGGAGCAAATTATGAGTTGTTGAGGGAGCACTATCTGAGGTATTGAGGAAGCATTTTCTGAGGTATTGAGGGAGCACTTTCTGAGGTTCTGAGGGAGCACTTCCTGAGGTATTGAGGGGACACTTTCTGAGGTATTGAGGGAGCACTTTCTGTGGTACTGATGGAACACTCTCTGAGGTATTGAGGGAGCATTTTCGAGGTATTGAGGGAGATCTACCTGAGGTATTGAGGGAGCACATTCTGAGGTACTGAGGGAGCACTATCTGTGGTATTGAGAGAGCACCTTCTGAGGTACTGAGGAAGCACTTTCTGAGGTATTGAGGAAGCACTTTCTGAGGTTTTGAGGGAGCACTATCTGAGGTATTGAGGAAGCACTTTCTGAGTTATTGAGGAAGCTCTTTCTGAAGTACTGAGGGAGCACTTTCTGAGGTATTGAGGGAGCACTATCTGAGGTACTAAGGGAGGAAGTTCTGAAGTATTGAGGAAGCACACTCTGAGGTACTGAGGGAGAACTATCTGAGGTATTGATGGAGCACTTTCTGACGTACAGAGGAAGCACTAGCTGAGGTTCTGAGTGAGTGCTATCTGAGGTTGTGAGGGATCACTTTCTGAGGTATTGAGGGAGCACTTTCTGAGGTACTGCGAGAGCACTATCTGAGGTATTGAGGGGGAACTATCTGAGGTTTTGTGGGAGCACTATCTGAGGCATTGAGGGAGAATTATCTGAGGTATTGAGGGAGCACTTTCAGAGGTATTGTGGGAGAACTATCTGTGGTACTGAGGGAGCACTATCTGAGGTATTGAGGGAGAACTATCTGAGGTATTGAGGAGCACTATCTGAGGTATTGAGATAGAACTATCTGAGTTATTGAGCGAGCACTTTCAGAGGTTTTGAGGCAGAACTATCTGAGGTATTGAAGGAGAGCTATCTTTGGTCTTGAGGGAGCCCTCTCTGAGGTATTGATGGAGCACTTTCTGAGGTATTCAGGTAGCACTTTCTGAGGTGCTGAGGGGATCTTTCTGAGGTATTGAGGGAGCACTATCTGACGTACTGAGGAAGCACTATCAGAGGTACTGAGGGAGCCCTCTCTGAGGTACTGAGGGAGCACTTTCTGAGGTATTATGGGAGCACTATCTGAGGCATTGAGGTAGCAATATCTGAGGTACTGTGGGAGCACTTTCTGAGGTATTAACAGAGCACTTTCTGAGGGACTGAGTGAGGACTTTTTGAGGTACTGAGGGAGAACTATCTGAGGTACTGAGGGAGCACTTTCTGAGTTATTAAGGGAGCACAATCTGAGTCATTGAGGGAGTAATATCTGAGGTACTAAGGGAGCAGTTTCTGAGGTATTGAGGGAGCACTTTCTGACGTACAGAGGAAGCACTAGCTGAGGTTCTGAGTGAGTAGTATCTGAGGTTGTGAGGGATCACTTTCTGAGGTATTGAGGGAGCACTTTCTGAGGTACTGCGAGAGCACTATCTGAGGTATTGAGGGAGAACTATCTGAGGTATTGAGGAGCACTATCTGAGGTATTGAGATAGAACTATCTGAGTTATTGAGCGAGCACTTTCAGAGGTTTTGAGGGAGCACTATCTGACGCACTGAGGAAGCACTATCAGAGGTACTGAGGGAGCCCTCTCTGAGGTATTGATGGAGCACTTTCTGAGGTATTGAGGGAGCACTTTCTGAGGTAGTGATGGAACAAGTTCTGAGGTATTGAGGAAGCACTCTCTGAGGTACTGAGGGAGCACTTTCTGAGGTAGTGAGGGAGAACTATCTGAGGTACTGAGGGAACAAGTTCTGAGGTATTGAGGATGCACTCTCTGAGGTACTGACGGAGAACTATCTGAGGTCCTGAGGGAGCACTTTCTGAGGTATTATGGGAGCACTATCTGAGGCATTGAGATAGCAATATCTGAGGTACTGAGGGAGCACTTTCTGAGGTATTTAGAGAGCACTTTCTGAGGTACTGAGTGAGGACTATTTGAGGTAGTGAGGGAGAACTATCTGAGGTACTGAGGGAGCACTTTCTGAGGTAATAAGGGAGCACAATCTGAAGCATTATGTGAGAAATATCTTGTACTAAGGGAGCAGTTTCTGAGGTATTGAGGGAGCACTTTCTGACGTACAGAGGAAGCACTAGCTGAGGTTCTGAGTGAGTAGTATCTGAGGTTGTGAGGGATTACTTTCTGAGGTATTGAGGGAGCACTTTCTGAGGTACTGCGAGAGCACTATCTGAGGTATTGAGGGAGAACTATCTGAGGTATTGTGGGAGCACTATCTGAGGCATTGAGGGAGAATTATCTGAGGTATTAAGGGAGCACTTTCAGAGGTATTGAGGGAGAACTATCTGAGGTACTGAGGGAGCACTATCTGAGGTATTGAGGGAGAACTATCTGAGGTATTGAGGAGCACTATCTGAGGTATTGAGATAGAACTATCTGAGTTATTGAGCGAGCACTTTCAGAGGTTTTGAGGGAGCACTATCTGACGCACTGAGGAAGCACTATCAGAGGTACTGAGGGAGCCCTCTCTGAGGTATTGATGGAGCACTTTCTGAGGTATTGAGGGAGCACTTTCTGAGGTAGTGATGGAACAAGTTCTGAGGTATTGAGGAAGCACTCTCTGAGGTACTGAGGGAGCACTTTCTGAGGTAGTGAGGGAGAACTATCTGAGGTACTGAGGGAACAAGTTCTGAGGTATTGAGGATGCACTCTCTGAGGTACTGACGGAGAACTATCTGAGGTCCTGAGGGAGCACTTTCTGAGGTATTATGGGAGCACTATCTGAGGCATTGAGATAGCAATATCTGAGGTACTGAGGGAGCACTTTCTGAGGTATTTAGAGAGCACTTTCTTTGGTACTGAGTGAGGACTATTTGAGGTAGTGAGGGAGAACTATCTGAGGTACTGAGGGAGCACTTTCTGAGGTATTAAGGGAGCATAATCTGAAGCATTATGTGAGAAATATCTGAGGTACTAAGGGAGCAGTTTCTGAGGTATTGAGGGAGCACTTTCTGACGTACAGAGGAAGCACTAGCTGAGGTTCTGAGTGAGTGCTATCTGAGGTTGTGAGGGATCACTTTCTGAGGTATTGAGGGAGCACTTTCTGAGGTACTGCGAGAGCACTATCTGAGGTATTGAGGGAGAACTATCTGAGGTATTGTGGGAGCACTATCTGAGGCATTGAGGGAGAATTATCTGAGGTATTGAGCGAGCACTTTCAGAGGTTTTGAGGCAGAACTATCTGAGGTATTGAAGGAGAGCTATCTTTGGTATTGAGGGAGCCCTCTCTGAGGTATTGATGGAGCACTTTCTGAGGTATTCAGGTAGCACTTTCTGAGGTGCTGAGGGGATCTTTCTGAGGTATTGAGGGAGCACTATCTAACGTACTGAGGAAGCACTGTCAGAGGTACTGAGGTATTGATGGAGCACTTTCTGAGGCATTGACGGAGCACTTTCTGAGGTAATGATGGAACACTCTCTGAGGTATTGAGGGAGCACTTTCTGAGGTACTGAGGAAGCACTATCTGAGGTATTGAGGGAGCACCTTCTGAGGTACTGAGGAAGCACTATCTGAGGTACTGAGGGAGCGCTTTTTGAGGTACTGAGGGAGAACTATCTGAAGTACTGAGGGACCACTTTCTGAAGTATTGAGGGTGCACTTTCTGAGGTATTGAGGGACCACTATCTGAGGTATTGAGGAAGCGCTTTCTGACGTATTGAGGGAGCACTTTCTGAGGTATTGAGGGAGTTGAAACTTTATTGCTGGAACAGCACAGCAGGTCAGGCAGCATCCAAGGAACAGGAGATTCGACGTTTCGGGCACAGGCCCTCCTTCATTCCTGAAGAAGGGCCTGTGCCCGAAACGTCGAATCTCCTGTTCCCTGGATGCTGCCTGACCTGCTGTGCTGTTCAACCAATAAAGTTTCAACTTTGATCTCCAGCATCTGCAGACCTCACTTTCTCCTCGAGGTATTGAGGGAGCACTATCTGAGGTACTGAGGGAGCACTTTCTGAAGTATAGAGGGAGCACTTTCTGAGGTACTGAGGCAGTACTATCTTAGGTCCTGAGGGAGAATTATCTGAGGCACTGAGGGAAAACTTTCTGAGGTATTGAGGGAAAAGTATCTGAGGTCCTGAGGGAGAACTTTCTGAGTTATTGAGGGAGCACTACCTGAGGTACTGAGGGAGAACTATCTGAGGTTGTGTGGGAGCAATTTCTGAGGTATTGAGGAAACACTTTCTGAGTTATTGAGGGAGCACTATCTGAGGTATTGAGGAAGCATTTTCTGAGGTATTGAGAGAGCACTTTCTGAGGTTCTGAGTGAGCACTTCCTGAGGTATTGAGGGGACACTTTCTGAGGTATTGAGGGAGCACTATCTAAGGTCTTGAGGGAGCACTTTCTGAGGTACTGATGGAACACTCTCTGAGGTATTGAGGGAGCATTTTCGAGGTATTGAGGGAGAACTACCTGAGGTATTGAGGGAGCACTTTCTGAGGTACTGAGGAAGCACTATCTGTGGTATTGAGGGAACAAGTTCTGAGGTATTGAGGAAGCACTCTCTGAGTTACTGAGGGAGCACTTTCTGAGGTATTGAGGGAGAACAATCTGAGGTACTGAGGGAGAACTATCTGAGGTACTGAGGGAGAACTATCTGAGGTACTGAGGGAGCACTTTCTGAGGTATTAAGGGAGCACTATCTGAGGCATTGAGGTTGCAAAATCTGAGGTACTGAGGGAGCACTTTCTGAGGTATTTAGAGAGCACTTTCTGAGGTACTGAGTGAGGACTATTTGAGATACTGAGGAAGAACTATCTGAGGTACTGAGGGAGCAGTTTCTGAGGTATTGAGGGAGCACTTTCTGACGTACTGAGGAAGCACTAGCTGAGGTTCTGAGTGAGTACTATCTGAGGTAGTGAGGGATCACTTTCTGAGGTATTCAGGGAGCACTTTCTGAGGTACTGCGAGAGCACTATCTGAGGTATTGAGGGAGAACTATCTGAGGTATTGTGGGAGCACTAACTGAGGCATTGAGGGAGAATTATCTGAGGTATTGAGGGAGCACTTTCAGAGGTATTGAGGGAGTACTATCTGTGGTACTGAGGGAGCACTATCTGAGGTATTGAGGGAGAACTATCTGAGGTATTGAGATAGAACTATCTGAGTTATTGAGCGAGCACTTTCAGAGGTATTGAGGGAGAACTATCTGAGGTATTGAAGGAGAGCTATCTTTGGTATTGAGGGAGCCCTCTCTGAGGTATTGATGGAGCACTTTCTGAGGTATTCAGGTAGCACTTTCTGAGGTATTGAGGGAGCACTATCTGACGTACTGAGGAAGCACTATCAGAGGTACTGATGGAGAACTATCTGAGGTATTGATGGAGCACTTTCTGAGGTATTGAGGGAGCACTTTCTGAGGTAGTGATGGAACACTCTCTGAGGTATTGAAGGAGCACTTTCGATGTATTGAGGGAGAACTACCTGAGGTATTGAGGGAGCACTTTCTGAGGTACTGAGGAAGCACTATCTGAGGTATTGAGGGAGCACCTTCTGAGGTACTGAGGAAGCACTATCTGAATTACAGAGGGAGCGCTTTTTGAGGTACTGAGGGAGAACTATCTGAGGTACTGAGGGACCACTTTCTGAAGTATTGAGGGAGCACGTTCTGAGGTATTGAGGGACCACTATCTGAGGTATTGAGGAAGCACTTTCTGACGTATTGAGGAAGCACTTTCTGAGGTATTGAGGGAGCCCTATCTGAGGTACTGAGGGAGCAAGTTCTGAGGTATTGAGGAAGCACACTCTGAGGTACTGATGGAGCACTTTCTGAGGTATTGATGGAGCACTTTCTGAGGTATTGAGGGAGCACTTTCTGAGGTATTGAGGGAGCACTATCTGAGGTACTGGGGGAGCACTTTCTGAGCTATTGAGGGAGCACTTTCTGAGGTATTGAGGGAGCACTATCTGAGGTACTGAGGGTGCACTTTCTGAGCTATTGAGGGAGCACTTTCTGAGGTATTGAGGGTGCACTTTCTGAGGTACTGAGGCAGATGTACCTGAGGTACTGAGAGAGCACTTTCTGAGGTATTAAGGGAGCACTATCTGAGGCATTGAGTGAGCAATGTCTGAGGTACTGAGGGCGCACTTGCTGAGGTATTGAGGGAGTACTTTCTGTGGTACTGAGCGAGAACTATCTGAGGTTCTGAGGGAGTACTATCTGAGGTACTGTGGGAGCACTATCTGAGGTACTGAGGGAGATTTATCTGAGGTTGTGAGGGTGCACTTTCTGAGGTATTGATGAAGCACTTTCTGAGTTATTGATGGAGCACTTTCTGAGGTTCTGAGGGAGCACTTCCTGAGGTATTGAGGTGGAACTATCTGAGGCATTGAGGGAGCACTACCTGAGGTATTCAGGGAGCACTATCTGAGGTATTGAGTGAGCACTTTCTGAGGTATTGAAGATGCACTTTCTGAGGTATTGAGGGAACACTATCTGAGGTATTGAGGAAGCAATTTCTGAGGTATTGAGAGAGCACTTTCTGAGGTATTGAGGGTGTACTATCTAAGGTACTCAGGGAGCAATTTCTGAGGTATTGAGGAAGCACTTGTGGGCGGCACGGTGGCACAGTGGTTAGCACTGTTGCCTCGCAGCGCCTGAGACCCGGGTTCAATTCCCGCCTCAGGCGACTGACTGTGTGGAGTTTGCACATTCTCCCTGTGTCTGCATGGGTTTCTTCCGGGTGCTCCGGTTTCATCCCACAGTTCAAAGATGTGCAGGGTCAGGTGAATTGGCCATACTAAATTGCCCGTAGTGTTAGGTAAGGGGTAAATGTAGGGGTATGGTTGGGTTCGCTTCGGCGGGTCGGTGTGGACTTGTTGGGCTGAAGGTCCTGTTTCCACACTGTAATGTAATCTAATCTAAAAAAAATCACTTTCTGAGGTATTGAGGAAGCACTTTCTGAGGTACTGATGGAGCACTTTCTGAGGTATTGAGGGAGCACTTTCTGAGGTATTGAGGGAGTACTATCTGAGGTATTGAGGAAGCACTTTCTGAGTTATTGAGGAAGCACTTTCTGAGGTACTGAGGGAGCACTTTCTGAGGTATTGAGGGAGCACTCTCTGAGGTACTGAGGGAGCATTTTCTGAGATATTGAGGAAGCACTCTCTGAGGTACTGAGGGAGAACTATCTGAGGTAGAGAAACAGTCAGAGAGAGAGAGACAGTATGTCCGTGTTTGTGTGTGTGAAAGAGTGGATGCATGTGTATCTCTGCGTGTCTGTATATGTGTGCGTGAGAGGGAAAGTGCTTCTTCATGTGAGAGTGTGTGGCTGTGTGTGTATTTGACGTTGTGTGTGTCTCTGTGTGCATGTGTGTGAGTGAGGGTGTATGTGAGAGAGTGTGTATGTGTGTGTGAGAGAGTGTGTGTATGTGTGCATGTGTGTGAGAGTGTGTCTACGTGTATTTGATGGAGTGTGTGTCTGCGTGTGTATGTGTGTGTGAGAGAGAGTGTAACTGTGTGTTTTTGTGTGTGTGAGAAAGAGTGTCTGTGTGTGTTTGTGGGATCGTGTGTCTGTCTGTGTGCATGTGTGTGAGAGAGTGTGTGTGAGAGAGACAGAGAGTGTGTGTGTGAGAAAGAGTGTGTCTATGTGTGTTTCAGGGAGCGTGTGTCAGCGTGTGTATGTGTGTGAGAGAGAGTAACTGCGTGTTTATGTTTGTGTGTGAGAGAATGTGTCTGTGTGTGTTTGAGGGATCATGTGTCTGTCTGTGTGTATGTGTGTGAGAGAGAGTGTGTGTGTGAGAGACAGAGAGTGTGTGTGAGAGAGAGAGTGTGTCTATGTGCGTGAGAGTGAGTAGGTGTGTGAGAGAATAAGAATGTGTGTGTGAGTGTAAATGAGAGAGCGTGTGTGTATGTGTGTGTGTGAGAGAGAGTGCGTGTCTGTGTGAGAGAGAGTGTGTGTCTGTGTGTGCATGAGAGAGAGTGTCTGTGTGTGTGAGAGAGTGTTTCTGTGAGAGAGAGAGTGTGTGTCTGCATGTATGTGTGAGAGAGCGTGTCCATGTGTGTATTTGAGGGAGCGTATGTCTGTGCGTGTATGTGTGAGAGAGAAAGTGTGTGCTTGTGTGTGTATGTGTGTGTGAGGGAGTTGTGCCTGTGTGTATGTGTTTGTAAGAGTGTGTCTGTGTTTGTGTTTGAGGGAGTGTGTGTGTGTGTGTGTGTGTGTCTATGTAAACGAGCCAATCTTATTGGGTGCCCGTGAATATAAAATCCAGCTGCTGTTTCAGATGAATTGGTCCTTGTGTCTTCAAAGACACAAAAGCTGTAAGAGTGACTTAACTGGGGGAAAGAGAGTGCTGTTCATTCCAGTGGGGATTCATCCAGTAAACCTTCCCCACACACTAACATCCCTCTGGCAATGCAGTGACTAGTCCTGCACACAGTGCTCCAGGTACAAACCAATGTAATGTCACCATAGCCTTACCAGAGCATGGGACAGTTCCTCATTAGAGAGCGGTGTCTGGTGGGGATGTAAACAGAGGGTCACCATGGCCCAGCTGAGGGGAGAGGTTGGGAAGGAGAGTCCTTCAGAGTAACTCTAGCTAGTGTGTTAAGCTAACTGCCCAGCCAACTGAGCTAACCAACCTCACTCCAGGGGCATGCCCTGTATAACCCACTCATAGCCAGCCTGCACCTCAATAGGAGCAGGAGCAAGGCCATTCGGCCCCACCCTAACCCAGAAGGGAGAGCACGGGAAGCTGATGAAGGAAACAAGCCTCTCCCATCTGGCCGTCTGAAATGGAGCTGGAGGGACAGAGCACATCTGGCCTGCTGTTTGCTTCCCCGAGACTGGCCTGCTCCACCTTACAGTGAGAGACTGAGGGGAACCTCAAGGAGATTTCACTTCTCACTGAGAGGCTGCAACTCCAATCCAAATCAGGCTGGTTCCCTCCGAGACTCATGGAAGAGGGCAGCACTCTACAGATCAGGCCCTTGTATCGTCCTAACCTCCAGTGTGTGGGCCAAGAGCTTGGAGGTAGTGTTAAGAACATAAGACCATCTGAAATAGGAACAGCAGACCATCCAGCCCCTCGAGCCTGCTCTGGTATTCAATAGGATCGTGGATGATTCAACATTCGATTTGGGAGCTGAAACTAGGACAATACAGAGACAGAGAATCAAATTATTCTGCCATGAAGAATCATCAGACGAAAGCACACACACACACGGACACACCCACACACACACAGACACACCCACACACACACAGACACACAGACACACACACACACGGACACACACACACACAGACACACCCACACACACACACACACACACACAGACACACACACACACACACACGGACACACACACGGACGGACGCACACACACACAGACACACACACGGACACGGACACACACACACAGACACAGACACACACACACACACACACGGACACACACACACACAGACACACCCACACACACACACACAGACACATACAAACACACACACACACAGACACAGACACACACAGACACAGACACAGACACACACACACAGACACACACACACACACACACAGACGCACACAGACACAGACACACACACACGCAGACACACAGACACAAACACAGACACACACACTCACACACACACACACACATACCACGCACGCACACACACACACAGAGACATACACGCACACAGACACACACACACACACACACATATATACACACACACACACAAACACACACAGTGGGATTCAGGCTGTCTGTGGGAACGGGGAGAGACAAAGGAGCAAAATGCTAGAAAGGGATCTGATCCCACAGATTTCACTGCTTCCCTCTCTCTCTGCAGCTCTCGTGTCTATTTCTGTGTTCCCAGTTCTCTCTCCCACATCTTTCCTTCAATCCCTATCTCTCAACATCCTTCACATCTCTGTCCAATGTACATTTCCCAGTGTTCTGCAAATCTCTCTCTGCATCTGTCTGACAGCTCTGTGGGATCTTGCTATTCCTGTCTGTACATCACTCTAGCCACATCACAGCCCCCACCACCACCCCACTCTCTCAGCTCTACCTCTCTGCTGCTCCAGCTCCTCTCTCTCTCTCTCTCTCTCTCTGTCCTATCTCTCTCCCTGGGATTTCCGTCTTGCTGTCTGCCTGAACTTCTCTCCCTGCCTTTCTCTCCCCATTTTCGCCTTGTATCTGTCTGACATTGTATTTCTCTTCTTGGAGTTTCACTCTCTCTCTCTCTGTCTCTCTCTGTCCTGCTCTCTCTCAGTTCTTCTCACTTCCTCTCCCCTTCACCCCCCCCCCGCCTGTTTTTGTCTTGTTCTCTCCCTCCCTCACGCTGTCTGTCCGTCCATCTCTCTTTCTCTCCGGTAGTTTCTCTCCCTCTTTCTCCCTGGACCCCTCTGCTCTGTCCCAGTGACTGGGGAAGGGGCATTGGGAAGAGTTTGCCTCATTGCCTCGTCTCTCCCAGGATTTAACCCGACTGTGGGGAGGGGGTGAATGGAAGGAACATGAAGTACTTTTCTGAGTGCGTCTGAAAAAGAGAAAAAGAGAAAGAGAAAGGGAGAGTGACAAAAAGAGAGACATGGAGAGAGTGGAGATGGAGAAAGTGGAGAGAGAGAAATGGGCAGTGAGAGTCAGGGAGGTGGAGTGAGAAAAGGACAGAGTGAGAGAGACAGGGAGAGAGAGAGAGAGTGAGAAGGACATATATGGAGGGAGAAGGACAGTGTGTGTACTTGGCGATGGTTTCAGAGTGGGATCTTGCTGTGCATTACAGCAGTCAGTGTCAAAAGGCGAGTTAGTCTCTGCACTATGTCCTCCAGCCCAGGGGCTGTAAGTCTGCATGGGAAGGGGGAGAGTGGGAGACACGGAGGGAGTGGGACAGCCAGAGACAGGGGGAGGGTTTGATGGGGTTTTGGGGTTGGTGGAGAAAGGAGGGGCTGTTGTCATAGAGAGATGGAGGGAGGGATAGCATGTGATGCAAAGTCTGAGACAGGGTGGAGAAGAGGTCTTCACACGAAGGATAGTCAATGAGGCCATTCAGGGGCCAATCCTGAGGATCCTGAACCGAACCAGGATCATTTAATGGGGCAGAGGGATGATGGGCAGAAAGGACTCCATCTGTGATGCAAACCTTCTGTAATTCTCGGGCTGGGATCTTGCTGTACATTAAAATAAGTCACAGGTCAGTCAACCCAGACTCATTTACCAGTGTGAGAAAGTGAGGACTGCAGATGCTGGAGAGTCAGAGTTACAAAGTGAGGAGCTGGAGAAGCCCAGCAGGTCAGCCAGGAGAGTCAATGGTTCAGGCCTGACCTGCTGGGCTTTTCCAGCTCCACACTTTTCCACTCAACTCCCTCTGCCCCAGGGAATGGGTCTCACAGCAATGTTGGGAGGCAGCAAAATATTTGAGGGGGGCACAGTTGGTGTGGTAGGTATTTTGGAGGGAAGGTATTTGGGGAAGGGAATAAATTTGGGAGGAGAGTGAAATTGATGGGCAATTGTTTTTAGGGGGTTCAAAATTAGGTGAGCACTTTCAGGTCTGAAATAAAGAAAAAGAGAAAGGGAGGGTGAGAAAAAGAGAGAGAGGTAGAGAGAGTGGGGATGGAGAAGGGGGATGAGAGAAAGATGGGCCAGAGACAGACAGTGAGAGGGAGGGTGTGAGAGAAAGGCAGATTGAGAGAAAGAGACAGACAGGGAGAGAGAAGGACAAAGAGAGAAGGGGAAGTCAGACTGAGAGAAACAGGCGTTGAAGCATGGACAGACTGAAGGGGGGACACTCAGTATTCCAGGTGGTTCCAGCTCCCTCTCTCTCAATGGTTTTTAACACTCCCTCTCTCCCATGCTCCTGGGGATTCCTTCAGCTTGTCTCTCTCCCTCTCTCTCTCCCTCTCTCTGGATGGTGAGCTGGTCTCTGTCCCTTGCCATGTTGGTCACCTCAGAAAGCCTCCAGAAAATTCAAGAGATCAGTCTGCAGGTGATCCCTGGTTTTGGTTCATTTCTGGATGGTTTCCCAGAACTTTCTATACTTCTGGCCAATTCGGAGAATCCGTTAATAGTTTGAAGTGTTGCTGATCATTTGGATGGCTTGTTCCTGTTAGTTTCTTTGTGTAGCAGGACCTGGTGCCTTCCTATCTGGGCCCTGCTTTGTTTGGTGGAGACGTTGTTAGGGATATGTCTGCCCAGGGGACCTGCTGCCTTTGACATTATGCTGATGGGATAACCATCTGGCTGCTGTCTGGCTTTTGTGGTTTGGGAGTATAACTTGTCCAATATACCCAGCATCTCTTGGCTGTCTATCTGTGTTTTAGCAAGGAGGCCGCAACATTTCACCCATTCCCCCTCCCCCACCCAGTCTTTAGAATGGAAAGAAGCTTATACAATGAATTACAAACCTAATTTTAAAAGCTGGTTATGTTTGTTGTCAGAGTAGCCTGATGTTTGAGCGAAAGCCATTTTGTACATTGGTCAAACCGATTGTCCTATGGCTGATAAGTGATATCATTGAATCCCTACAGAGCAGAAACAGGCCCTTCAGCCCATCGAGTCCACAATGACCCTCTGAAGAGAATGCAACTCAGATCCATCCCCTGATGATATCCCTGAAACCCTGCATTTCCCATGGCTATTCCAGCTAACCTGAATATCCCTCGACACTATGGGCAAGCTGTCAAAAATGTGCAGATGCAGGGAGAATGTACAAACACCACACAGACAGTCGCTCAGGAGTGGAATCAAACCCAGGTCTCTGGCGCTGTGAGGTAACAGTGCTAACCACTGAGCGACTGTGGCACTTGTAACTGTTTCGACAAAACATATTCCGTTCTGAGAATCCATACAGAATTGTGATGCATAGCCAACATCCAGTGAGCAGAATAAATGCAAGGGAATGAGACCTGCTCGCTCAAACTCCTGGAATTCCCTCCCTAAGGACATTGTGGGTCCACCACCTGCAACAGTTCAAGGAGGCAGCTCACCACCAAAACCAGCTCCCGAGCAGCTACGGACAGGCAATCAATACTGGGCCCAGTCAGGAACACTCAAACGCTGCAAATGAATGAAACTAAAGGTGATCACCCGGGGAGTTCCATCTACCTTCCAGCCCCTGGGGGTGTGTCTAGGTATTATTCACCATGACCGTACCCATCTGTTACAGGCGGCAATCCTAACCACCGGTATCCCGAGATATATCATGGTGAGTGCAGTTAGGGACACAGCCGATGTGGTCCTCTCTATCTATCACTCCTCTCTCTATCTCACCCCTCTCTCTCTCTCTCCCTCAGCGCTTCTCTCTCACACCGCTTCTCTCTCTCTCAGCCTTCTCTCACTCTCACTCCTCTCGCTCTCACCCTCTCTCTCTTATCCCTTCTCTCACACACACACCCCCTCTCTCTCACCCCTCTCTCTCTTACCCCTCTCTCTTCTCACACGTCTCTCTCACTCTCCCTCAGCGCTTCTCTCACACCACTTCTCTCTCTCTCTCACCCCTCTCTCACTCTCACCCCCCTCTCTCTCACACACACCCCTCTCTCTCTCATCCCTCTCTCTCTCACCTCACTCTCACCCTCTCTCTCTCACCCCATCTCTCTTGCACCCTCTCTCACCCCCTCTCTTTCAGCCCCCCTCTCTCTCTCTCACCCCCCTCTCTCACACCCTCTCTCTCTCTTACACCCTCTCTCTCACCCCTTTCTCTCTCACCCCTTCTCTCTCCTACTTTCTTTCACACCCTCTCTCTCAGGCCCTCTCTTTCAGCCCCCCTCTCTCTCACCCCTCTCTCTCACACACCTCTCTCTCTCTCACCCTCTCTCTCACCCCTTTCTCTCTTACCCCTTCTCTCTCACCTACTCTCTCTCACACCCTCTATCTCAGGCCCTCTCTCTCTCTCTAGCACCCTCTCTCTCAACCTCTCTTTGTGTCACACCCTTCTCTCTCTCTCACCCTCTCTCTCTCTTACCCCTCTCTCTCTCACACCGCTTCTCTCTCTCACCCTCTCTCTCTGTCAGCCTGTCTCTCTCTCTCACCCCCTATCTCTCTCACACCCCCTCGCTCCCTCACTCCTCTCTCTCTTTCACCCCTCTATCTGTCACCCCTCTCTCAATCTTCTCTCTCTAACCCGTCTCTTCCTCTCTCACACCTCTCTCTCTCAGCCTCTCTCTCTCACGCCTTCTCTCTCCCTCTCTTTGGCAGCCCTTCTCTCTCTCAGCCCCTCTCTCTTTCCCCAGTCTCTCCCACCCTGATCTCTCTCACAGTCCCTCTCTCTCTCACCCCTCTCTCTTACCCCCCTCTCTCTCACACACTCTCTCTCTCTCACCACTTCTCTCTCACTGCCACTCTCATCCCCCTCTCTCAGGCTATCTCTTCCACCCCCTCTCACTCTCTTACCCCTCGATCTCTCTCACCCTTTCTCTCTCACCCCCTTCTCTCTCATACCCTCTCTCTCAGGCCCCCTCTCTCTCTCACCCCTCTCTCTCTCACCCCTCTCTCTCACACTCCTCTCTCTCACACCCCTCTCTCCCTCACACACCCCTCTCCCTCACCCCCTCTCTCTCACTTCCCCTCTCTCTCTACTCCCTCTCACCCCTCTCTCTCTACTCCCTCTCACCCCCTCTCTCATCCCCTCTCTGTCACACACCCCTCTCTTTCACCCCTCTTTCTCACGCACCCCCTCTCTCACCCCCCTCACTCTCACACCCCTCTCTCTCTCACCCTTCTCTCTCTCTCTCTCACCCCCTCTCTCCCTCACCCCGCTCTATCTGTCATCCCCTCCCTCTCACACCCTCTCTCTCATCCCCTCTCTGTCACACACCCCTCTCTTTCACCCCTCTTTCTCACACACCCCTTCTCTCATCCCCCTCACTCTCACACCCCTCTCTCTCGTACGCCCTCTCTCTTACCCCCTCTCTCTCACCCCTCACTCTCTCACCCCCTCTCTCCCTCACCTCGCTCTATCTGTCTCCCCTCTCTCTCTCCCCTCTCTCACTCTCCCACACCCTCTCTTTCTTAGCCCTCTCACTCTCTTACCCCCTCTCTCTCATGCCTCCCTCTCACGTTTCTTTCTCTCACCCCCTCTCTCTTTCTCACCTGCTCTCTTCCACTCCGATCTCTCTCACACACGCTCTCTCTCACCCCTCTCTCTCTCACCCCTCTCTCTATTACCTCTCTCTCTCACACACACCACTCTCTCTCAGAATCCTCTTGCTATACCCAGTCTCTCCCAACCTGATCTCTCTCACTCACCTTCTCTCTCACGCCTTTCTCTCTTACACCTCTCTCTATCTCACCCTCTCTCTCTCTCAGACCCTCTCTGTCTCACCCTCTCACTGTCTTTCACCCCCTCTCTCTCTCTCTTACCTCTCCCTCTCACCCCCTCTCTCTCACACATCTCTCTCTCTTTCAGCCCTTCTTTCTCTCACACCCCACTTCTCTCACAGAGCTCTCTCTCAACCCTCTGTCTCTCTCACACACCTCTCTCTCTCACCCTCTCTCTCACCCCCTTCTCTCTCTCACACCTTTCTCTCTCTCTCTTACCCTCTCTCTCTCTAACCCCTCTCTCACTAACCCCTCTCCCTCTTAACCCTCTCTCTCTCACACACATCTCTCTCACCCTTTCTCTCTCACCCCTCTCTCTCTTACACCCCTCTCTCTGTCACACCCCTCTCTCTCACCCCTCTCACTCTCTCACACCTCTCTCACTCATCCCCCTCTCCCACCCCCTCTCTATCACCCCCTCTCTGTTACACCCCATCTCTCTCACCTGCTCTCTCTTTGTCACTCACTCTCTCTCTTTCTCACTTCCACTCTCTATCTTTTTCACTCTCTCTCTCTCTTTCTCACCCCCTCTCTCTCTCACCCCTTCTCTCTCAACTCCTCTCTCTCCCGCCTTCTCTCTCCCCTCTCTCCCCCACTGTCACTCACCCCCTTTCTCTTTCTCACCCGCGCTCTCCCCCACCCCAATCTTTCTCATCCTCCTTCTCTGTCTCACCCTCTCACCCTTATCCCGCTTTCCCCCTCTCTCTCTTACCCCCTCTCTCTCACACCTCTCTCTCACCTTCTCTATCTCACCCTCTCTTTCTCTGCCTGTCTCTCTCTCACCCCTCTCTCTTCCTCACCCCCTCTCCCTTCCACTCCGATCTCTCTCACACCCCCTCTCTTACCACTCTCTCTCACCACTCTCTCTCACACCCCCTCTCTCACACCCCTCTCTCTTTCACCCCTCTCTCTCTCACACCCCCTCTCTCACCCCTCTCTCTCTCACACACCCCCTCTCTCTCACACCCCTGCTCTCTCACACACCCCTCTCTCTCACCCCTCTCTCTCACACCCCTCTCTCTCTCACCCCTCTCTCTCACCCCCTCTCTCCACCCTCTCTCTCTCAGCCCCCTCCCTCTCTCCCCAATCTCTCCCACCCTGATCTCTCACACACCTTCTCTCACATGCTTCTCTCTCTCACCCTCTCTCTCTCCCACCCCTCTCTCTCTCATTCCCCTATCTCTATCTCACCCCTCTCTCTCAGGCCCTCTCTCTCTCAGCCCCTCTCTCTCTTTCACCCCTCTCTCTCTTTCCTCCCTCTCACCCTCTCTCTCTCACCCTCTATCTCTCATCTTTGTCTCTCTAACTCAGCCTGTCTCTCTCACCCCCGTCTCTTTCTCACACCCTCTCTCTCCCTCATCCCTCTCTCTCCCTCACCCTTCTCTCCCTCTCACCCCTCTCTCTCTTGCCCGTCTCTCTCTCTCTCTCCCTCTCTCTTAACCCTCTCTCTCACCCCCTCTCTCTCACCTCCTCTCTCTCACCCCGTCTTTCTCACCTCCTCTCTCTCATCCCCTCTCTCTCACCCCTTCTCTCTCACCCCTCGCTTTCACCCTGTCTCTCTCTCAGCCTGTCTCTCTCTCACCCCCTCTCTCTTTCACACCCGCTCTCTCTTCCACCCCGATTTCTCTCACACAAGCTCTCTAACTCACCCCTCTCTCTCTCACTCACCCTCTCTCTCTCTCTCACCCCCTCTCTCACATCCTCTCTCTCTCCTACCCGTCCATTTCTTACCCCTCTCTCTCTCACTTCTCTCTCACACCCTCTCTCTCCACATCTTCTCTCTCACCCCTTCTCTCTCACTCCCTCTCTCTCACACCCACTCTTTCAGCCCCTCTCTCACTCTCCCTTCCCTCTCACACACCTCTCTCTCATCCTCTGTCTCTCACTCCTCTCTCTCTTACCACTCTCTCTCTCACCCCTCTCTCTCTTACACCCTCTCTCTGTCACACCCCTCTGTCTCACCCCTCTCACTCTCTCACACCTCTCTCTCTCATCACCCTCTCCCACCCCCTCTCTCTCAACCCCTCTCTGTTACACCCCTCTCTCTCACCTGCTCTCTCTTGACACTCACTCTCTCTCTTTCTCACTCCCTCTCTCTCTCTCTCTCTCACCCCTTCTCTCTCAACTCCTCTCTCTCTACCGCCCTCTCTCTCCCCTCTCTCCCCAATATCACTCACCCCCTTTCTCTTTCTCACCCGCTCTCTCCCCCACCCCAATCTTTCTCATCCTCCCTCTCTGTCTCACCCTCTCACCCTTATCCTCTTTCCCCCTCTCTCTTACCCCCTCTCTCTCACGCCTCTCTCTCAACTTCTCTCTCAACCTCTCTTTCTCTGCCTGTCTCTCTCTTACCCCCTCTCTCTTCCTCACCCGCTCTCCCTTCCACTCCGATATCTCTCACGCCCCCCTCTCTCTCTCACCCCTCTCTCTCTCACCCCTCTCTCTCTCTCTCTCTCTCACCCCTCTCTCTTTCACACCCCCTCTCTCTCACACGCCTCTCTCTCACCCCTCTCTCTCTCACACCCCCTCTCTTTCACACCCCCTCTCTCTCACACCCCTCTCTCTCTCACCCCACTCTCTCTCACATCCTGCTCTCTCTCACCCCTCTCTCTCTCAGCCCCCTCCCTCTCTCCCCAGTCTCTCCCACCCTGATCTCTCTCACACACCTTCTCACATGCATCTCTCTCTCACCCTCTCTCTCTCCCACCCCTCTCTCTCTCTTTTCCCTATCTCTATCTCACCCCTCTCTCTCGGGCCCTCTCTCTCCAGCCCCTCTCTCTCTTTCACCCTCTCTCTCTCTTACCTCCCTCTCATCCTCTCTCTCTCACCCTCTGTCTCTCATCTTTGTCTCTCTAACTCAGCTGTCTCTCTCTCACACCCGTCTCTTTCTCACCCACTCTCTCTTCCACCCCGATCTCTCTCTCACACCCTCTCTCTCTCCCTCACCCCTCTCTCCTCACCCTTCTCTCCCTCTCACCCCTCTCTCTCTCTTGCCAGTCTCTCTCTCTCTCATCCCCTCTCTCTCACCCCCTCTCTCTCTCACACCCGCTCTCTCATCTCCTCTCTCTCATCCCCTCTCTCTCACCCCTTCTCTCTCACCCCTCTCTTTCACCCTCTCTCTTTCAGCCTGTCTCTCTCTCACCCCCTCTCTCTTTCACACCCGCTCTCTCTTTCATCTCGATTTCTCTCACACAAGCTCTCAAACTCACCCTCTCTCTCTCACTCACCCCTCTCTCTCTCTGACCCCGCTCTCTCTCACCCTTCTCTCTCTCCCCCTCTCTCTCACATCCCCTCTCTCTCGCCCTCTCTCACTCCTACGGCTCTCTCTCTTAGCCCTCTCACACATTCTCTCTCACCCTCTCTCTCTCCTATCGTCCATTTCTTACCCCTCTATCGCTCACGTCTCTCTCTCTCTCTCACCCCTTCTCTCTCACCCCTTCTCTCTCACCCCTTCTCTCTGACTCCCTCTCTCTCACGCCCACTCTTTCAGCCCCTCTCTCTCACTCTCCTTCCCTCTCACACACCTCTCTCTATCCTCTGTCTCTCACTCCTCTCTCTTACCACTCTCTCTCTCTCTCACCCCGTCTCTCTCTTATCCCTCTCTCTTACCCTCTCTCTCACACCGCTTATCTCTCTCACACCGCTTCTCTCTCTCACCCCCTCTCTCTCTCAACCCCTGTCTCTCACCCTCGCGCTCTCACCCCTCTCTCTCTCTCCCTCCCTTTCTGTCTCACCACCCCCTCTCTCAAACCCCCTCACTCTCTCATCCCCTCACTCTCTCACACCCACACTCTCTCACCTCCTCTCTCTCAATCCCTCTTTCTCACCCCCCTCTCGCTCACCCCTCTCTCTCTCCACCTATCTCTCACCCCCCTCTCTCACACCGCCCCCTCTCTCAACCCCCTCACTCTCTCACCCCTCTCTCTCACCCTCTCTCTCCCACCTCCCTCTCTCTAACCTATCTCTCTCTCTCATCCCCACCCCTCTCTCTCTCAACCCCACTCTCTCTCACCCCTCTCTCTCTCCACCTCCCTCTCTCTAACCTATCTCTCTCTCTCTCATCCCCACCCCCTCTCTCTCTCAACCCCCCTCTCTCTCACCCCCTCTCTCACCCCTCCCGCTCTCACCCCTCTCTCTCACCATCCCACTCTCAACACCCTCACTCTCTCATCCCTCAGTCTCTCACACCCTCAATCTCTCACGCCCTCTCTCTTTCTCAAACCCTCTCTCTCTCCCCTCTCTCTCACCCCTCTCTCTCACCCCCTCTCACACCCTTTCTCTCTTACCCCGCACTCTCTCTAACCCCTCCGCCTCTCACCCCTCTCGCTCACCCCTCTCTCTCAGCCACTCTCTCAATCACACCCTCTCCTTCTCACTCCACTCTCTCTCTTACCCCCTCCCCACTTTCTCTCTCTCAATCACCCCTTGTCTCTCAACCCCTCTCTCTCACCCCTCTCTCACCCGCTCTCTCTTTATTACTCACACCATCTCTTTCTCACTTACACGCTCTCTCTCTTTCACTCACTCTCTCTTTCTCACCCCCTTTCTCTCTCACACCCCTCTCGTTCACCCTTTCTATCTCACCCCTCTCTCTCTTACTGCTCTCTCTCACCCCTCTCTCTGTTCCGCCTCTCTCACACCCCCTCTCTATTCCCCACTCTCACTCACCCCCTTTCTCTTTCTCACCCCACTCTCTCCCCCACCCCAATCTTTCTCATCTTCCCTCTCTGTCTCACCCTCTCACCCTTCTCCTTCTTTCCCTCTCTCTCTACCCCCTCTCTCTCACACCTCTCTCACACCTTCTCTCTCTCACCCTCTCTTTCTCTGCCGTCTCTCTCACCCCTCTCTCTCTCACCCCTCTGTCTCAGCCCTCTCTCTCTCTCAGCACGCATCCCTCTCTCCCCAGTCTCTCCCACCCTGATCTGTCTCACACGCGTCTCTCTCTCACACTCTCTCTCCCACCCTCTCTCTCTCTTTACCCTCTCTCTATCTCACCCCCTTTCTCTCTCACGCCCTCTCTCTCTCTCAGCCCCTCTCTCTCTTTCACCGCATCTCTATCTCTCTCTCTTACCTCCCTCTCACCCTCTCTCTCTCTCACCCCTGTCTCTCTAACTCAGCCTGTCTCTCTCTTCTCATCCCCATCTCTTTCTCACCCGCTCTCTCTTCCACTCCGATCTCTCTCTCACACCCTCCATCGCCTCACCCTCTCTCTCCTCACCCTTCTCTTCCTCTCACCCCTCTCTCTCTCACTCACGCCTCTCTCTCTCCCTCTCTCTTACCTCTCTCTCTCTCACCCACCTGTCTCTCACCCCTCTCTCTATCACCCTGTCTCTCTCACACCCCTCTCACACCCTCTTTCTCTCACACCTACCTCACACACCCCTTGTCTCTCACCACCTCTCTCACCCCTCCTCTCAGTCCCTCTCGTTCAGCCCTCTCTCTCACACCTCTCTCTCTCTCACCCCCTCTCACTCTTACACCCCTCTCTCTCACCCCTCTCTCTCTCAACCTTGTCTCTCTTTCCCCTCTCTCTTACCCCGTCTCTCTCACGCCTCTCTCTCACCTTCTCTCTCTCACCCCCTCTTTCCCAATTCCCTCTCTCTCTGAGCCCCCTTTCTCTCTCAGCCCGTTCGCACTCTCACCCCGCTCTCTGACCCCCTCTCTCCCTACCCCTCTCTCTCTCAGCCCCCCTCTCTCTCAAGCCCCGTTTCTCTCTCAGCCCACTCGCTCTCTCACCTTCTCTTTCTCTGCCTGTCTCAGTCTCACCCCCCTTTCTCTCTTACCCCTCTCTCTCTCACACACCTCTCTCTCTCTCACCGCTTCTCTCTCACCCCTCTCTCTCACCCCAGTCTCTCCCACCTGATCTCTCTCTCACACCTTCTCTCTCACATCTCTCTCTCTCAGCCTCTCTCTTTCACTCCCTCTCTCTCTTACATCTCTCTCATCCCGTCT